>NC_056744.1:1796300055-1796318676 GCF_019279795.1 Protopterus annectens
TTTTAATTTTATAAGCTAAACTGTTACTCACTTGCTAGTTAAGTTTTGTAAAATTAAAACAAAAGGAAAATTTTTTAAGTGTTGCTTTTGATAAATTAGAAAAAAAAAATTTTGTTTTTCCTTTTTCCCTTAAAATTTAAAAACCCAAAAATTCTTGTTTCCCTTTTTTTGGTTCCGGGTTTTTTTCCTTTTCCTTTGTTTGGCCCGGGGTTTCTATTTCCGTTGGGGGGAAGTTTTTTCCTAAAGGGGAAAGGTGGGGAGTATTTGGTGTTTTTGCCTTTTGGGTTTTTGTTTTTTCGTTTTTGGCCTTTTTGGGGGCTTTTCCGCTTTTAGCCCCTGCAAAACCCTGTTTGGGGGTTTTTCCAGCAGAGAACCAGAAAAGCTCCTTTCCAGCATTTTTTTTTGGCCCCCCTTTTTCGATTTAATTTTTTCTTTTTTTATAAAATTTGAACTGTTTTTGTTTTTTAATCAAAGTTTGAACTTTTTTTAGTTTTTAAAAGTTAAACTGAAATCACTTCAGTTTAAGTTTTGTAAAATTAAAAAAGGGCAATATTTTTTTCTGCCTTTTTAAAAATTGAAAAAAATTTATTTGTTTTCTCCTTTCTGTAATTAAAAACCCAATTTTTTTTTTTTCCCTCTTTTCTTGGTTCCCCGTTTTCCCCTTTTCCTTTGTTTGGTGGGGTTTTTTTATTTTTTTTTTTTGGGGGGGGGAAAATTTTTCTTTTTCCCAGGGAGTGGGAGATAACTGTTTTTTCCCTTTTGGGATTTTTTTCCAGTTTGTAAAAAGGCCTTTTGGGCTTTTCCGCTTTTACCCCGTTTCCCTTTTGGGCGGGTTTTCCAGCAGAGAACCAGAAAAGCTCCTCTTTTTTAATTTTTTTCCTTCCCGGGACCGACTACTTTCCGAAATTTTTTCTTGGCTTTTTCAACCTTTTTCGACTTTCGACCACTGTTTTTGCTTATTTTATCGAAGTTTGAACTATTTTTACTGTTTTTATAAGCTCAAACTGTTTACTGCACTTGCTAGTTTAAGTTTTGCCTAAAAGTTAAACTACAGGCTAATACACTCAAGTGTACTAACTTTTGATAGCAATTAGTCGAAAAGTATAGCATTTATTGTGTTTTCTGCCTTTCTGTAAAAAAAACTTGAAAAAAACAAAAAAAATATCCTTGTTTTCCATACTTTCCTAGCTAGTGTTCCAGAGACCAGATTTTGCTGATCCCTGGGCTTTGTCTTGGTTCCTGTGTTTCTCCATTTTCCTTGTTTGGTCAGGGGGAAGTTTCTTTACTCACCAGTGAGAGTGGGGAGTACTGAGCTGCCTGTTTGTCCTTAGAGGAGTGGTTTAAGGCAGTAACTTGTAGTTTATTGGCCATTTTGGGTCATTTCCTGTCTTTTCCAGCCCCCTGCTATAAAGCACGCTTTGCGGGCTTTTCCAGCTATTGAGAACTCAGCACAGCTCCTCATCGTGTCCAGCAGGGTTCCTGTAGCAGCAGAGACCAGAAAAGACTACCTTTCCACATTTTAAGTATTTTTCTTGGCTTTTTCGACCTTTTTCGACTTTCGACCACTTTTTTTGCTTATTTTATCGAAGTTTGAACTGTTTTTACTGTTTTTATAAGCTCAAACTGTTTACTGCACTTGCTCGTTTAAGTTTTGCCTAAAAGTTAAACTACAGGCTAATACACTCAAGTGTACTAGCTTTTGATAGCAATTAGTCGAAAAGTATAGCATTTATTGTGTTTTCTGCCTTTCTGTAAAAAAAACTTGAAAAAAACAAAAAAATATCCTTGTTTTCCATACTTTCCTAGCTAGTGTTCCAGAGACCAGATTTTGCTGATCCCTGGGCTTTGTCTTGGTTCCTGTGTTTCTCCATTTTCCTTGTTTGGTCAGGGGGAAGTTTCTTTACTCACCAGTGAGAGTGGGGAGTACTGAGCTGCCTGTTTGTCCTCAGAGGAGTGGTTTAAGGCAGTAACATGTAGTTTATTGGCCATTTTGGGTCATTTCCTGTCTTTTCCAGCCCCCTGCTATAAAGCACACTTTGGCGGGCTTTTCCAGTTATTGAGAACTCAGCACAGCTCTTCATGGTGTCCAGCAGGGTTCCTGTAGCAGCAGAGACCAGAAAAGACTACCTTTCCAGATTTTAAGTATTTTTCTTGGCTTTTTCGACCTTTTTCGACTTTCGACCACTGTTTTTGCTTATTTTATCAAAGTTTGAACTGTTTTTACTGTTTTTATAAGCTCAAACCCTTTACTGCACTTGCTAGTTTAAGTTTTGCCTAAAAGTTAAACTACAGGCTAATACACTCAAGTGTACTAGCTTTTGATAGCAATTAGTCGAAAAGTATAGCATTTATTGTGTTTTCTGCCTTTCTGTAAAAAAAAAACTTGAAAAAAACAAAAAAAGATATCCTTGTTTTCCATACTTTCCTAGCTAGTGTTCCAGAGACCAGATTTTGCTGATCCCTGGGCTTTGTCTTGGTTCCTGTGTTTCTCCATTTTCCTTGTTTGGTCAGGGGGAAGTTTCTTTATTCACCAGTGAGAGTGGGGAGTACTGAGCTGCCTGTTTGTCCTCAGAGGAGTGGTTTAAGGCGGTAACTTGTAGTTTATTGGCCATTTTGGGTTATTTCCTGTCTTTTCCAGCCCCCTGCTATAAAGCACGGTTTGGCGGGCTTTTCCAGCTATTGAGAACTCAGCACAGCTCCTCGTGGTGTTCAGCAGGGTTCCTGTAGCAGCAGAGACTAGAAAAGACTACCTTTCCAGATTTTAAGTATTTTTCTTGGCTTTTTCAACCTTTTTCGACTTTCGACCACTGTTTTTGCTAATTTTATCGAAGTTTGAACTATTTTTACTGTTTTTATAAGCTCAAACTGTTTACTGCACTTGCTAGTTTAAGTTTTGCCTAAAAGTTAAACTATAGGCTAATACACTCAAGTGTACTAGCTTTTGATAACAATTAGGCGAAAAGTATAGCATTTATTGTGTTTTCTGCCTTTCTGTAAAAAAAACTTGAAAAAAACAAAAAAAAATATCTTTGTTTTCCATACTTTCCTAGCTAGTGTTCCAGAGACCAGATTTTGCTGATCCCTGGGCTTTGTCTTGGTTCCTGTGTTTCTCCATTTTCCTTGTTTGGTCAGGGGGAAGTTTCTTTACTCACCAGTGAGAGTGGGGAGTACTGAGCTGCCTGTTTGTCCTCAGAGGAGTGGTTTAAGGCAGTAACTTGTAGTTTATTGGCCATTTTGGGTCATTTCCTGTCTTTTCCAGCCCCCTGCTATAAAGCACGCTTTGGCGGGCTTTTCCAGCTATTGAGAACTCAGCACAGCTCCTCGTTGTGTCCAGCAGGGTTCCTGTAGCAGCAGAGACCAGAAAAGACTACCTTTCCACATTTTAAGTATTTTTCTTGGCTTTTTCGACCTTTTTCGACTTTCGACCACTGTTTTTGCTTATTTTATCGAAGTTTGAACTGTTTTTACTGTTTTTATAAGCTCAAACTGTTTACTGCACTTGCTTGTTTAAGTTTTGCCTAAAAGTTAAACTACAGGCTAATACATTCAAGTGTACTAGCTTTTGATAGCAATTAGTCGAAAAGTATAGCATTTATTGTGTTTTCTGCCTTTCTGTAAAAAAAAACTTGAAAAAAACAAAAAAAATCCTTGTTTTCCATACTTTCCTAGCTAGTGTTCCAGAGACCAGATTTTGCTGATCCCTGGGCTTTGTCTTGGTTCCTGTGTTTCTCCATTTTCCTTGTTTGGTCAGGGGGAAGTTTCTTTACTCACCAGTGAGAGTGGGGAGTACTGAGCTGCCTGTTTGTCCTCAGAGGAGTGGTTTAAGGCAGTAACTTGTAGTTTATTGGCCATTTTGGGTCATTTCCTGTCTTTCCAGCCCCCTGCTATAAAGCACGCTTTGGCGGGCTTTTCCAGCTATTGAGAACTCAGCACAGCTCCTCGTTGTGTCCAGCAGGGTTCCTGTAGCAGCAGAGACCAGAAAAGACTACCTTTCCACATTTTAAGTATTTTTCTTGGCTTTTTCGACCTTTTTCGACTTTCGACCACTGTTTTTGCTTATTTTATCGAAGTTTGAACTGTTTTTACTGTTTTTATAAGCTCAAACTGTTTACTGCACTTGCTCGTTTAAGTTTTGCCTAAAAGTTAAACTACAGGCTAATACACTCAAGTGTACTAGCTTTTGATAGCAATTAGTCGAAAAGTATAGCATTTATTGTGTTTTCTGCCTTTCTGTAAAAAAAACTTGAAAAAAACAAAAAAAAATCCTTGTTTTCCATACTTTCCTAGCTAGTGTTCCAGAGACCAGATTTTGCTGATCCCTGGGCTTTGTCTTGGTTCCTGTGTTTCTCCATTTTCCTTGTTTGGTCAGGGGGAAGTTTCTTTACTCACCAGTGAGAGTGGGGAGTACTGAGCTGCCTGTTTGTCCTCAGAGGAATGGTTTAAGGCAGTAACTTGTAGTTTATTGGCCATTTTGGGTAATTTCCTGTCTTTTCCAGCCCCCTGCTATAAAGCATGTTTTGCCGGGCTTTTCCAGCTATTGAGAACTCAGCACAGCTCCTCGTGGTGTCCAGCAGGGTTCCTGTAGCAGCAGAGACCAGAAAAGACTACCTTTCCATATTTTTAGTATTTTTCTTGGCTTTTTCGACCTTTTTCAACTTTTGACCACTGTTTTTGCTTATTTTATCGAAGTTTGAACTGTTTTTACTGTTTTTATAAGCTCAAACTGTTTACTGCACTTGCTAGTTTAAGTTTTGCCTAAAAGTTAAACTACAGGCTAATACACTCAAGTGTACTAGCTTTTGATAGCAATTAGTTGAAAAGTATAGCATTTATTGTGTTTTCTGCCTTTCTGTAAAAAAAACTTGAAAAAAAAAAAAATATCCTTGTTTTCCATACTTTCCTAGCTAGTGTTCCAGAGACCAGATTTTGCTGATCCCTGGGCTTTGTCTTGGTTCCTGTGTTTCTCCATTTTCCTTGTTTGGTCAGGGGGAAGTTTCTTTACTCACCAGTGAGAGTGGGGAGTACTGAGCTGCCTGTTTGTCCTCAGAGGAGTGGTTTAAGGCAGTAACTTGTAGTTTATTGGCCATTTTGGGTCATTTCCTGTCTTTTCCAGCCCCCTGCTATAAAGCACGCTTTGGCGGGCTTTTCCAGCTATTGAGAACTCAGCACAGCTCCTCATGGTGTCCAGCAGGGTTCCTGTAGCAGCAGAGACCAGAAAAGACTACCTTTCCAGATTTTAAGTATTTTTCTTGGCTTTTTCGACTTTTTTCGACTGTCGACCACTGTTTTTGCTTATTTTATCGAAGTTTGAACTGTTTTTACTGTTTTTATAAGCTCAAACTGTTTACTGCACTTTCTCGTTTACGTTTTGCCTAAAAGTTAAACTACAGGCTAATACACTCAAGTGTACTAGCTTTTGATAGCAATTAGTCGAAAAGTATAGCATTTATTGTGTTTTCTGCCTTTCTGTAAAAAAAACTTGAAAAAAACAAAAAAAATATCCTTGTTTTCCATACTTTCCTAGCTAGTGTTCCAGAGACCAGATTTTGCTGATCCCTGGGCTTTGTCTTAGTTCCTGTGTTTCTCCATTTTCCTTGTTTGGTCAGGGGGAAGTTTCTTTACTCACCAGTGAGAGTGGGGAGTACTGAGCTGCCTGTTTGTCCTCAGAGGAGTGGTTTAAGGCAGTAACATGTAGTTTATTGGCCATTTTGGGTCATTTCCTGTCTTTTCCAGCCCCCTGCTATAAAGCACGCTTTGGCGGGCTTTTCCAGCTATTGAGAACTCAGCACAGCTCCTCGTGGTGTCCAGCAGGGTTCCTGTAGCAGCAGAGACCAGAAAAGACTACCTTTCCAGATTTTAAGTATTTTTCTTGGCTTTTTCGACCTTTTTCGACTTTCGACCACTGTTTTTGCTTATTTTATCGAAGTTTGAACTGTTTTTATAAGCTCAAACTGTTTACTGCACTTGCTAGTTTAAGTTTTGCCTAAAAGTTAAACTACAGGCTAATACACTCAAGTGTACTAGCTTTTGATAGCAATTAGTCGAAAAGTATAGCATTTATTGTGTTTTCTGCCTTTCTGTAAAAAAACTTGAAAAAAAACCCCAAAAAAATATCCTTGTTTTCCATACTTTCCTAGCTAGTGTTCCAGAGACCAGATTTTGCTGATCCCTGGGCTTTGTCTTGGTTCCTGTGTTTCTCCATTTTCCTTGTTTGGTCAGGGGGAAGTTTCTTTACTCACCAGTGAGAGTGGGGAGTACTGAGCTGCCTGTTTGTCCTCAGAGGAGTGGTTTAAGGCAGTAACTTGTAGTTTATTGGCCATTTTGGGTCATTTCCTGTCTTTTCCAGCCCCCTGCTATAAAGCACGCTTTAGCGCGCTTTAGCGCGATTTAGCTCGGAGTTGCCACAAGAGCACACAAGAGCAAGCGGCGGTTAATCAAGGTTAAACTATTCCGGCTACCTAAAGTCCACTCTTCAAATTTTCCCTTAGAACATCTCTTCCTAAGCTGTACTGATAATCTAACTACCCTATTCTATACCTATAAAGTCTTGATCTACTTGATTCATAAGTGACTATTCTCTATCCGGATAGCCTAGCACTTGCACCCAAAGTACTCTTTACTGTGATATAGCACTTTTTATTATACATAGCACCCTGCCAGCCTAATACCCCTTTTTCGATCATCCACACCCCTTGAACTCTTCTCAAACCCATCTACACAAAGTTCTTAAGTTTTCCTTCTAGCATGTCACGGGGTCAGTTGCTAGTGTCATCTCCTGCTCAGCTGATGAATCTGGGAATATTATGGCAATGTTTCAATTGCCTCATGTACACAGACAACCCTCTCCTTCTCCCACGAAACACAAACACATGCGAGAGATGCAAATATATAGCCAAACTGGAGGCTGAGCTCTCTCATCATAGGACTGGCAAGACCAGACAGAAGGAGAAGGTAACCACACACACCACAAACCCAGTCTCACATAGCACTAGCACAACCTCATATCACACACACAAACACATAAAAACATACTCGGAGGCTCTGACCAAAAATCTTCCAAAACAGCAGAGGCCACCAAAGCAAACACCCAAACAACTACCACCACAGACCAAGACACATGCAACACATAGACCACAAAGTCAGTGTGCCAAACAGTCACAGCCCTTAAGGCCAAACACAATGCCAGAAACTCTTGTCATAGGTGACTCCATAGTCAGACACACCGACGTCCCACTCACCAGATTGAGCAAGGAGAAGGTCACAGTAAGCTGCCTGTCGGGCACTAGAATCCACCACATAACGCAAGCACTCAGGTCACTCGACAGCAAGTACAAGTATGACTCAGTCATTGTCCATGCTGGTGTGAACGACCTGAGACGCACCTCCCTGGACTACATGAAAAGGGACATAGAGGAGCTCTCTGATTATGTAGCCCAGGCAGGTATGACCCTGACCTTGAGCAGTATCCTACCTTCACCAAGAATGATGCCACAGTACAGAGAAAAGATGATCAGCTTTAATAATTGGCTTAATCACTGGTGTCATTCAAAGGGGATCCAATGTCTGTCTGCCTGGGATGACATGCTGGACAAGCCACGTTGCTTTGCAAGGGACGGCTTGCACCTGTCACCCCTGGGCTTCCGGATACTGGCAAAGGCTCTTGCCACCCCCATAGTGCCTTTTTTAGGCCAGGCTCAAATTCTAAACCTACCACCCTAGAACAAAACAAAGGAAATAAACTAAGGGTAATGCTGCTCAATGCCAGAAGTCTCAACCTCAAGATGCATGCACTCGAAGCCCTTCTCAGTATGGGGAACATCAATGTCTGTGCTGTGACTGAAACCTGGTTCAAGGCTCCTGAGAGCACCCTGGCACTATCAGGTTTTACCTCATATCATGCGTTCCGGCCACAAAATCCGGACAACACCAAGAAAGGAGGAGGGGTGTCCATATTCATCAAAGATACCCTCACCTCCAGGTTGGTGGCAACTCACGATGCATCGGAGACCATCCAGGTGCAATTAACCATTGGCAAGACTGCTCTACAATTTGTAGCATGTTACAGGCCACCCTCTCAAACTCAGGATCCTCACACAGCATTCCTGAAAACTCTGGAGGGGATAAATGTAACCCCAAACACCATCATACTAGGTGATTTCAACTATCCAAACATAGACTGGGATCACTACTCAAGCCCCAACACTCTAGCCCAAAGGTTCCTAGAGTTCATAAACTCTAATGCCATGGAACAACTAGTCACCATGCCCACAAGAGGTGAAAACATACTGGATCTCATCATCACAAACATGGGGTCACAATGTTCAACACCGGAGGTATACCCTTCATTGGTGAGATCAGATCATAAACTAATCCCACTGGAAGTCCACATCCCGCCCCCACCCCAGATAAAAAAGACCACAGTGAAGAACTTCTCTAAAGCCGACTTCACATTTCTTAGGACTGGTGTGGTCTCTTTCAAGGCCCCTGAGCCAGCGGAAACCATCACTAAAGCCGCTGAATCACTTACAAATGCCTTCTACCAGCACCTCCAGGACTGCATAGATCAGGCAATCTCAAACAAAACAAAGACTCTTTGTACCAAAGGCAGGCATCCAGTCTGGTGGACCCCAGCCATAAACAAGCTCTACAACAAAAGGAGAAAGCTACTACAAGATAGAGCAAAATCCTCAAAAGGGAAGACACCCTTGATCATCGTAAGTAAAAAACTAAGATCTCTCATAAAATCCTTCAAAGCAAATTTTGAAAGAAAAATTGCCACGGACTCAAAAGGCAACCACAAGGCCTTTTTTAGCTATGTTAGAAACCTGGGAGGAAACTCACAGATATGTTCAGAACTGGTTCAAAATGATGTAAAGATCACTGAACCTACAGACATTGCCAACATACTGGCTGACAGGTTCAGTGCAAATTTCTCCCCCCCCTCCCCCCCAAAAGGAGAAATATCTATACCAGAGGATTGTATCCTCCCAAACATCTCAAATGCTCAAGTAAGAACAGCTCTCTCCAAGGCGAAAAACACAGCATCCATGGGACCAGATGGTGTCCCCGGTTGTGTGCTCCATGAGCTCATTGAGGAATTAAACCCACAGTTAGGGCAGCTGTTTAATCTTAGCCTCACCTCTGGATACGTACCAAAGGAATGGCGTACGGCTACTGTGGTCCCATTACACAAAGGCGGTGCCTCCACCGACCCTGGAAACTACCGTCCCATCAGCTTGACAAGCCTGGTTTGCAAAGCTATGGAGAGGATCATTATGGAACTCATAAATAAAGACATAGGGGACCTGCAGACATTGGATCAAACCCAATTTGGCTTTGTCAGGGGCAGATCATGCCTTTTAAACTTGGTTGACTTTTTCGAAACAGTCACCAAGGCCATTGATGAGGGCAAGGCAGTCCACACAGCCTACCTTGACCTGGCAAAGGCCTTCGACACGATACCCCACTCAGGCATCATAGAAAAACTCACCAGTTTAAATGTAAACCCATACGTCACAAGATGGGTTGCAAACTGGCTAAGTGACAGAACCCACAGGGTTAGAGTTGCTGGCGCCATGTCAGATTCCAAGCCTGTCACAAGCGGTGTCCCACAGGGCTCGGTCCTGGGTCCACTCTTGTTCGGCATCTACTTTTTGGAAGTACAGGCAAGCACAGGAGGATTATGGCTGACAAAGTTTGCAGATGACTGTAAACTGGGCGCCATAGTTGAAAACACATCAGACACAGATATCCTTCAGAAGGGTCTCATAGAAACGGACAACTGGTGCCAAAGCCATGGCCTAAAGTTAAACGCTAAAAAATGCATAGTCATACCCTTTGGGAAAAACAAGGTTACCCCTAGCTACCATATAGGTGGCAATCCACTAAGCACAGAAGAGGTTATCAGGGATCTGGGAACCCAGGTTGATAGCAACCTCTCATTTGACACCCACATTGCCAAAGTTGTTAGGAAGACCTTCTACATTGCCCACCTGATCATGAAGGGTTTCACATCTAGGTCAAGGGAGGTCATCATTCCCCTGTACTCATCACTCATCAGACCGATGATTGAGTACAACGTCCCATTTGGAATGTATCTGACCCGACACCTACAGCAATTGGAAAGGCCCCAAAAGTTCCTCACCAAAAGGATAAAGGGTCTCAAAAATATATCCTATGCTGCCCGACTGAAGGAGCTCCAGCTCTACTCAGTCGCTTACCGCCTGCTCAGAGGTGACCTGTGCCTGACATACAAGGCCATGTCCAACCCGGAATTAATGAACATGCTTCACCTCAAAAAATCTAAATCCATCAGATCCACAAGAGCACAAGACTTAAACCTTGACACGGTCATAAATAGGACGTGCTGGAGGGACAGATTCATCAACCAGAGACTCCCTATGCTGTGGAACAAAATCCCGGTACATGTGAGGCAGAGCACCTCGCTGGCTCTGTTCAAGAGAAATCTTGACCAATGGATGGGAGATCGCAGGTATACCCCAGGGATTACATCAGTGTCACTGCTTGACAGAGGCACAGCAAAATAATGGGCATAATATCCTTCAATAGAAAGGGGTGACGTAAGCCACAAAAACTCTGGGCTAGGCTTATAAATGCCCTAGGGCAGATAGCCTAGTATAAACCTATGAACCTATGAACCTATGAACACTTAAGTAACATACAACTGCAAAATAAAGGTATCTCTGTACAGATACTGCAGATATTTGTGACCACGAATATAGTTGAAAATAGTAAGAGAAGGACCACTTCACTTACCCAGTTAATAAATAAACAAATAAAGAAGTTAAATTAAAATTAAAAGTCTATCAGTAAACCTGAAGAATGGGGCAAAATATTTGCCATTAAGAGGTTCAGACTTGCCTTCTACTAAAGCATTTTATTAAAATCATTACTGCAATATAAACTTAAGCAGAGGTTAAAATGTTTCATAAGCGTTTATGTTGCTGTAGTTGCAAAATATTTTTAGTGAAGTTCCTTTAGTAACCAACATCCTGTCAGATGTTGCCTATTTTTTGGACTGAAAATATCAGGAAATCATTAGGCATTTCTTGTAAAAGCACTGGGTTAATGCCGAACAAATGCTAACAGCATCCGTCTGTTGGATGACTTTAGATGCTACCAGTTCACAGAAATGGGACATGAACAGAAAATATATGCAACAAAGAAGGTTGTATTGCAGTGCCAGTGTATGGGGCTCTGCCAGCAATACCCTTGTAAGGAAGGTTTGCTCTCATTCATATGTTTACTTGTGACAGTGTTGTGCTGTCTTCACTGTAACACAAACCCAGAATAAGATTTCACAATGGCATGGAAAATGAAACTGGAACTAAGACTTCTGCTAAAATTAAAGACATACTTTCTATATCATCATAAAGGCCAAGAAAGACAGACGTTGTATGACATTAGTATCTGCCTGCAGTTTCCATTCCTTCCCTGCTATATTTAACTTCAAAACAATCATTCGAAAGGGAAGTGATAAATATTTCTAACATATACAGTTTGTACACAGAACAGATCTTCTACTCCATCCTGCATATCTGTATCGGAATTTCAATAAATAAATAAATACAGCAACTGGATAAATTATTGCATTTTCATCTGCTTTTGTATCTTTTAAAATACAAAAAGCGTGTAAGCATATACACACAGACTTTAGGGAAACCTATATAAACAGGAAATACTACAGCTATGAATGTCCATAATATGGAAAATGAGCAGTTTTGTATTTTTAGTTGTTTCAACTGCAGTATGCACTTTATCAATGCTTAACCATTTTAATATAGTTTTTCTTACTTTGCACATAAGAAGAATGCTGTCACTGTTTATTAAAACATGCACAAAGAAAATTATTATGCAATATTATCATTTTTCTTGAGAAAACATTCCTTAGCCACTAGAGTTTTTAAGAGTTGCATATGACTGTTAAATTTAGATTTAATTTTAAACAAGTACAGCACACCTAAAAAAAGAATTGGGCAGGACTGCAGAAATACTAATCATAGATGTGTGCAAATAAAATGAAGACACATAAGAGAATACAATATCAAAAAAGTAAGAAAAGAAAGAAATTACCATAGCACTTAATTGCATTCTTATATTGTTTTTCACAGTATTTATACAAAGGGGTAAAATAGAGTGATAGCCAGTTATTTTTCAAAATCAGAAGAATAGGAATTTTTTTTTAGAAATTTTACAAAACCATATCATCTATCAATGGAGCACTCTGATAAAACACCTAACAGTCTCCTTTGGTATGTACCTCACCAGAAACATGCAGCAACTGGAACTTTCACAAAAGTTCCTTACGAAAAGAGTACAGGGAGTAAACACAATGTCCTACGTTGATCGCCACAAAGCCCTGTCTCTTTACTTGGTATCATACAAACTTCTGAGATTTGATCTTTGCCTGGCGTACAAGGCATCTCTGGACCCTGTTTTGATGAACCTTATGCACATCCACAAAACAAACAGCATCAGATTAAAAGACCTAAATTTTGTTTGCAACATAAATAGAATGTGTTGGAGCAGACTCCCCATCCATGTGAACCAAAGTTCCTCCCCATCACTATTTAAGTGTAACGTGGACCAATGGATGGGCAATCAGAAATTTACCCTTGATCTGGTGCCTATGTCTCTGATGGACTGAGGCAGTCAGTAAATCACCCCTTTATAAATCAAATTTGAGGGTCATATTTGGATTACATGGCTATACTTATAAGGGCACTAGTGGTCATTAGTCTAGTATACACTTATGAATCTAAAGAATGTGTTGTTTTTATGGTGGAACTAGTTTAACTTGAGAGACTGTATTATGCACTGTAAGCACATATTACTGACATTCAACAGTTATGATTCAGGTACTCTACATTTTAACTTTATGTTAATTTTCATATAATAGTGAAGTTCCTTACATGGGCTTGCAAATGACTGGTAAAGAGAGATACAATGTCCTCTTGTGCAGTGCAAAAGCAAAACTAAATTAGGTCAACTGCCTTGCTGTCTTGTCTTTACACCCAGATGCATGCAATGCCCAATATGATATTTGCAACTTGGAAAATATGAAGAAAACAGTCATTTGGCTTATATGAGGCTATTACTTTATACTGATGTGAACTGTTCCTTCCTGCAAATAACATATCATCATCTTCTTTTGGCTGTTCCAGTTAGGGGTTGCCACAGCGGATCATCTGTTTCCATGTCTTCCTGTCCTCTGCATCTTGTTCTGTCACACCAACCACCTGCATGTCCTCTCTCACTACATCCATAAACCTTATCTTAGGCCTTCCTTTTTTCCTGTTAACTGGCAGCTTTATCCTTAGCATCTTTTTCCCAATATACTCAGCATCCCTCCTCAGCACATGTCCAGACCAATGTAATCTTGCCTTTCTGGCTTTGTCTCCAAACCTTCCAACCTGGGCTGACCCTCTAATATACTTATTCCTGATCCTGTCCACCCTCATCACACCCATTGCAAATCTTAACATCTTTAGCTCTGCCACATCCAGCTCTAACTCATGCCTTTTTGTCAATGCCACTGTCTCTAACCCATATAACATAGCTGGTCTCACTACCCTCTTGCAGACCTTCCCTTTCACTCTTACTGGTACTCGTCTGTCACAAATCACTCCTGACACTCTTCTCTACCCACTCCATCCTGCCTGTACTCTCTTCTTCACCTCTCTTCCACACTCACCATTACTCTGAACTATTGATCCCAAGTATTTAAACTCATCCACCTTCGCCACCTCTACTCCTTGTATCCTCACCATTCCGCTAGCCTCCCTTTCATTCATACACATATATTCTGTCTTAGTCCTGCTGACCTTCATTCCTCTTCTTTCTAGAGCATATCTCCACCTCTCTAGGGTCTCCTTCACCTGTTCCCTACACTCACTACAGATCACAATGTCATCTGCAAACATCATAGTCCATGGGGACTCCTGTCTGATCTCGTCTGTCAACCTGTCCATCACCAGTGCAAATAAGAAAGGGCTCAGAGCTGATCCTTAATGTAATCCCACGTCCACGCATCCGTCACTCCCACCGTAGACCTCACCGCTGTCACACTATCCTCGTACATATCCTGTAACACTCAAATACTTCTCTGACTCTCCCGACTTCCTTATACAATACCACAACTCCTCTCTAGGCACCCTGTCATATGCTTTCTCTAAGTCTACAAAAACACAATGCAACTCCTTCTGACCTCTGTACTTCTCCATCAACACTCTCACAGCAAACATCGCATCTGTAGTGCTCTTTCTCGGCATGAAACCATACTGCTGATCACTAATCAACACGTCCCTTCTTAACCTAGCTTCCACTACTCTTTCCCATAACTTCATGCTGTGACTGATCAATTTATTCCCTCTGTAGTTACTACAGCTCTGCATATCACCCTTATTCTTAAAAATCAGTAACAAAAATTTTTTTCTCCATTCTGCAGGCATCCTCTCACTTTCCAAGATTTAATTAAACAATCTGGTTAAAAACTCCACTGCCATTTCACCTAAACACCTCCATGCTTCTACAGGTATGTCATCTGGACCAACAGCCTTTCCGTTCTTCATCCTCTTCATAGCTATCCTTACTTCCTCCTTGCTAATTCATTGCACTTCATGATTCACTATCCCCACATCATCCAACCTTCTCTCCCTCTCATTCTCTTCATTCATCAACCCCTCAAAGTACTCTTTCCATCTGCTCAACACACTCTCCTTGTTTGTGAGTATGTTTCCCTCATTATCCTTTATCACCTTTACCTGCTGCACATCTTTACTAGCTCGGTCCCTCTGTCTAGCCAATCGGTACAGGTCTTTTTCTCCCTCCTTAGTGTCCAACCTTTCATACAACTCTTCATATGCCTTATCCTTAGCCTTCGCCACCTCTCTCTTTGCCATGCACCTCATCTCCTTATACTCCTGTCTACTGTCTTCATCTCTCTGACAATCCCACTTCTTGTTTGCCAACCTCTTTCTCTGTATACTCTCCTGTACTTCCTCATTCCACCACCATGTCTCCTTGTCTTCCTTCCTCTGTCCAGATGTCATACCAAGCACCTTTCTAGCTGTCTCCCTTACTAGCTCTGTTGTAGTTACCCAGCTATTTGGTAACTCTTCACTGCCACTCAGTGCCTGTCTTAACTCATCCCTGAACTCCACCTCAGAATTACCATTTTTCAGTTACCACCATTTGATCCTTGGTGCTGCCCTCACACTCCTCCTCCTCTTCTTGATCACCAACGTTATCCTACAAACCACCATCCTATGCTGCCTAACTACACTTTCCCCAGTCACCACTTTACAGTCTCCAATCTCCTTTAAACTGGCCCTCCTACATAAGAAATAATCCACCTGTGTGCATCTTCCTCCACTCTTGTATGTCACAATATGCTCCTCCCTCTTGTTAAAATACGTATTCACCACAGCCATGTCCATCCTTTTCACAAATTCTACCACCATCTGACCTTCTGCATTCCTTTGCTTAACACCATACCTACCCATCACTTCCTCATCTCCACTATTCCCTTCACCAACATGCCCATTGAAATCTGCTCCAATCACCACTCTCTCACCCTTGGGTACAGTCATCACCACTTCATCCAACTCACTCCAAAATTTTTCTTTCTCATCCGTCGCACACCCAACTTGTGGAGCATATGCACTAGCAACATTCATCATTACACCATCAATTTCCAGCTGCAAATAACATATAATTTGTATATTTCAAAACCAGTCTACTTTTACTAGATATGTATCATTTATAAAAGTATTTCTAATTATTTCACATAAAGTAACATCTCCATCCAGTGATTGCCTGGAAATGAAAAAAATAGTATAGCAGTCCTCCATGTGGGTCAGGTCCATCCATCCATCTATCCATCATCCATCATCCATCACCTATCTGTCTATCCATCCATCATCTATCCATCCATACATCCATGCATCTCCTGTCCATCTATCTGTCAATCCATCATCCATCCATCCATCCATCCATCCACAATCATTTTCCCATTTTCCACATGGAGTTGGGGTATAAATTCAACAGTGATAATCATCTAGAGCTAAGGTTCAGATCACCAGGTGGGTAGCCCTGCCTCAGTTCATCTTCCATACCACTCACACACACTCACTCATATCTACAGCCAGTTTAGAGTGTCCAGTCCACCTACTACATGTCTTTGGAATGTAGGATGAAACTGGAGCAAGAGGAAAAAATACACATAAACACAGGGAAGACATGTAGACTCCACACAGAGGGTACCCAAGTCACCTAATAATATTTATAAGATTAAACTAAACTAACAAGGGCAATCTATTTAGACTGAAAAAAAAATAAACTGCAAAGCAACAGAGAAGTTACTGTGCACTGTTAAAAATTATTCATTCTAGTAGTGTCATATATTTAGTAACAAGAACATAGCCTTGTGGAATATAACTCATTGTTACTTGCCTGTCTTGAGAAAATAGCACAGTTACTATCATATATATGCAAGGATGTAAAAATAACTCAACACAGGAAACCTATATTGCTTAGCCCTCATAAACCTTCTGTAACATGACATTTGGAATATGCTGAAGGATTACTTTCTTAACTTCTGTTTGTCAGCTGCATCAGTTTTATCACTTCATTGCCACAAATATTTTACCATTGCTGATGCTCATTAAATGCATCCTACCCAACCCCCCCCACAATTACATCCTACTTGATCCCCCCCAAATGCATCCTACCTGATCCAACAAATGCATCATACCCTATCCTCCACAAATGCATCCTACCTGATCCAGCAAATGCATCATACCCTATCCTCCACAAATGCATCCTACCTGATCCAACAAATGCATCATACCCTATCCTCCACAAATGCATCCTACCTGATCCAACAAATGCATCATACCCTATCCTCCACAAATGCATCCTACCTGACCCCCACAAATGCATCCTATCTTGCCCCCCACAAATGCAACATATCTGACCACCCACAAATGCATCTTTTCTAACCCCCATAAATGCATCCTACCTGACCCAAACAAATGCATCCTACCTGACCCCAACAAATGCATCCTAAGTGTCCCCCACAAATGCATCCTACCTGAACCAATAAATGCATCTTACCAGACCCACCACAAATGTATCCTACCTGACCCCCCACAAATTGATTCTACCTGACCCCCGAAATGCATCTTATCTGACCCTTGCAAATGAATTCAACCTGAACTCCCGCAAATGCATCTTATCTTACCCTCACAAAAGGATCCTACCTGACCCCACAAATGAATCCTACTTGAACCCCAGAAATGCATTTTATCTGACCCCCAAAAATGTATCTTATCTGACTTCCCACAAATGCATCCTACCTGACCTCCCACAAATGCATCTTATCTTACCCCCACAAATGCATCCTACCTTACCCCCACAAATGCATCTTATCTGACCCCGACAAATGCATCTTATCTAACCCGCACAAATGCATCCTTCATCACCCCCCACAAATGCTTCTTATTTGACCCCCCACAAATGCATCCTTTCTGACCCCAAGAAATGCATCCTACTTTACCCCTACTCCTCAAATAAACAAGCTGTACTGTCAGGCATTAGTTCTGAAAGTCATTTTTTTCAGCCTTGTTGGGTATTTCACTTTTCCCAGCAGCTGGGTAACCATAGAGTTTGTATGTAGAAATATGCCATATGGGGGTGAAGTGGCCTCCAATGGCAGCCCTAGAAGAAAGTTTTTTTTTTTCTTTTATCAATTGCAGTTTTGGTTGATTTTGCATTTGGCAGATTCTGCATCAATTTGTCACAGTGATCCTGTCCATAAATCACGATCCCTAAACTTTTTATCTTCTTTCAGCTTTTCCCATTAGGGGTTGCCACAGCAGAACAATGGTCTGCAGAACAATTGGAAGTGGAGTTTTACAGTTTCAAGTTGCCAGCCTGGCATCCAACTTACCATAGAAGGCACACACACACGCACACACGCACACACGCACACACGCACGCACACACACACACACACACACACACACACACACACACACACACACACACACACACACACACACACACACTTGGGGCCATTTTACAGTGTCCAATCCACCTGCAGCATGTCTTTGGGACATGGGAGGAAACCAACACAACTGCAGGGAGGACATGCAGACTCTGCACAGAAGGGCACCCCAGCTGAGAACCAAACCGGAAAACTTCCTGCTTTGAGGTAGCAATGCTAACTGCTGCACCACCATAGCCACACCAAAATATCTAAACTTTTAATCGTCATTGATAATATTTCTTTCTTTCTTTATTCCTTCCTTCCTTCCTTTTTTTCTTTCTTTCTTTCTTTCTTTCTTTCTTTCTTTCTCTTTCTTTTTTCTTCCTTCTATTGTGGACTGGATTCGTTCCACTAGACCAGCATCCACTTTTCATACTAACTAGGAGAAATTTGATCAGGGCGTTGAGGTTCTACCCCCTACTGTTCTCGATAAGTGCTGTGGGATTTATTACAATCACCTGAGCTACCACCAGCTCAGGAAGATATGACCTCTGCCTAACATCTCATCCAAAGGATGGCCATGAAACAAAAAGATGGAAATTCATACATAC
>NC_056744.1:1796319176-1796356854 GCF_019279795.1 Protopterus annectens
TGTGGGAATTGTTCATGATAAAATTTTGCCCTTTTAGGTTTTTTTGGATCTAGGGACAGTTTAGAAGAATATCTTGTACACTTGAATAACGCGACATCGTTTTTGAAGTTTAAGTCGACCATTACTAGTAAAGAGGCTTCCTTCCTTGATAACATTTTTTGCAAGGATGGAATATTGGGCACTTCTGTTTTTAAGAAGGAGACATATGTGGGTAGATATGTGCATGCGGACAGCATGCATGCCCCGCATGTCTTTCGAGGTGTGATTAAGTCTCAGTTCATTAGAGTGAGTAGGCTCAACACAGATGACATTGTCTTCAATGAACAGTTAAATGACACATTTAAGGATTTTGTTGATTGTGGTTATGCATTGTCTATTTTAAATGAGATGAAGAATCAGGTATCTAATAATAGGCATTCATTATATGCCCCATATTTCAGGAATTATAATCTTACGAACCCTGTTGTTGTGATAAATCAAGTTGTAAACTCTACTGTGCAAAGATTTAGATATGTGACTGGTTTTGCAAGTAAGGTTTCCCTTGTTAAACGCACTATCTATAAGTATTGGCCTATTTTAATGGCTTCCCCTGAGGTTATAAAATTGTTAAGTGACAAGCCGTTCTTCAGCTTTAGGAATATGAAAACACTCAAAATAGTGTTATGCTGCAAAGATTTCCCTTCCTTGAATTTATGCTTTGATAGACCCATCTACTCTACATTTAATTTTGGTACATATGCATGTCTAAACTGCTCCTGTTGTTCAGACTTGATCAGATATGTGGAATCTAATAGTTATGTGCATACGATCACACATCATACATACACATTTTCTGTAAGAGCTACTTGTACTACTACCAATGTGGTGTACATGGCATCATGTTCTGTATGTCCTGCATACTACATTGGTAAGACTACACGTAGACTCAAGGACAGGATTATTGAACACAAGTCGGAAATCAGGAGGCAGTATACTCAGAATGCCTTGTATAAGCATATTGAGACTTGTGGGGACAGACATACATTTAGATTTAGAGTTATTGATTTGGTGATTCCCTCACTTAGATGTGGTGATATTAATAATTTTCTTGAAACTAAAGAATATCAATGGATAGTGCTTGGGAGCTGATAGTCCTCCTGGCCTTAACAGTACAGTAAGCATTAAACCCATTCTTGTTGGATTACAACGTAGGTTGAAATGATGTTTTATTAACTTGTGCACATTAGTATGTTTATACATTGATGTTAATGTGTGCATTTGTTGTGTACATGTATGTGTACACCTATGTTTTAATGTTTCTAGAGTTTGTATTAAACATATAGGTATATATATACATTTTTATATTTTTATATTCTTATGATTAAGTATATTTATGTGCTAGAATTAGATTTAAATTGTTATGAAATTTGATCATATATATGCATATGTGTAACCATTTTTTTATTGACAAATGCTTTTTTGCAGTATGTTTCTTTAAATAATTTTTTAAATTGCACATTTGAATAGGTCATGTGACTTTGGCTGCAGTCACATGACTACTAGGCCTGTATAAAAGCAGTTGCTTTGTGTAAATGTATGTATTTAGTATTGAGAAAGGGTTTATACCCGAAAGCTTTGCGTCATAAAGTGATTTGTTCTCAGCATTCCTTGTGTGATTTTGTCTTCCTTGCTGCGACCTGTTTGCCAGCCCTCACAATGCGAAATGCAGAGAGTTCTTCACACTGTTCCCTTCTCAGGGACAGATTCCCAGGGACGCTCTGACTCACATTTGGCCCCCCGGTCTTCTCTACGCCTTCCCTCCGCTCCTCCTACCGAGGGTGATACAGAAGGCCATTTACATGGAGAGCAAGATGATTCTGATTGCCCCGCACTGGCCTCGTCAAGTTTGGTTCCCTTTCCTACAGAGGCATGCGATAGAAGGTCCATGGTTTCTGGATCCGTGCCAGACCTGTTGACCCATCAGTCAGGACGGCTTCATCCGTCTCTCAGGTCCCTGAAGTTGGCAGCATGGTTACTCCACTTCCATCCTTAGTCCGAGATAATGCTCTCGCCGGATGTGATCCACATTCTGTCTTCTTCCCATAAACCTTCCACCATCAAACTTTATTCCAGTAAATGGAAAAGGTTTGCCTTCTGGGCTCAAGAACGAGGTATAGATCCTCTCACTGCTCCAGTATCGGAGGTTCTGAATTTTCTGGCCTTCCTTTTTCAGTCGGGCTCTTCTGTTTCTACCATTAAGGTTCAGCTAGCGGCAATCTCTAATTTTCATGCCTCATTTGAACCTTCATTGATGTCTCACAAACTTTGTAAGGCATTCCTTAAAGGGGCTTGGCTCCTTAGGCCTCCTTTATCTCATCCTGTTCCTCCTTGGGATTTGAATATGGTTCTTGCTGCCCTAACTGCCCGTCCTTTCAACCAGCTGCTACTTGTGATTTAAAATTTCTGTCTTGGAAACGGCCTTTTTAGTAGCCATAACATCTGCTAGGCGAGTTTCAGAACTTCAAGCTCTTTGTTCTGATCCTCCCTATTTGATTTTTCACAAACAGAGTTTCATTGAAATTGAACCCTGCATTTATTCCAAAGGTGGCCTCCTCTTTCTGTTTGCAACAAACCATAGAACTCCCTGTTTTTTCCCAGAATTCTCCAATAGCAGAATATACTTTGCATCAATTGGACGTACATAGACAGTTACGTTTTATTTGAATAGAACCGCTCAAGCGAAAATCAAATCAATTGTTTGTTTCTTTTGCAGCGAACAAATTGGGTCAACCAGTATCTAAAGCCTCCATATCAAAATGGATTAAAGACTGTATCACCTTTGTTTATTCACAGGCCAATAAAGACCTTCCCTTTCCTGTCAAGGCTCATTCTACCAGGGCAATGGCTACTTCTAGCTTTTCACTCCAAGTTATCCATAGATGATATTTGTGCTGCGGCTACCTGGACTTCTCCGCACACTTTTATTTCTCATTACAAGTTGGATGTGGTTTCTCGAGGCAGAGCTTCCTTTGGTTCCACGGTTCTCAGGAGTGTGTTCCAATGAGCCACCCGGGATGTAGGTGCTAGGGCTGTCCCATCTGTCATGAATGTAGGCGAGATAGGATCCCATTACATCTTTTAGTTATGTACTTACCATAACTTTGGATGTATGGGATCCATCTCCTACATTCATAAGTACCCACCCTCCTTCCCCCTGCCATTTGGATTTAGAGGAGCTGTAGTCACTGTTTTCTTGGCGTTCTTTCTTGAAGAACTTTAGTTGGTTATAGTGACTTATAGTGTCTCTGTGTTTACATGGGTGTATGAAGGTGAACAAACAAGATCTGGGGAAGCAGGTGTAGTGCATCCTGGGATAGGGTATAGCCCAGCCAATGAGAGACTTCGTGCTAGTATATAAGTTGCCGAGTCGGAGCTGATGGATCGGCTCCGAACCCATCTGTCATGAATGTAGGCGAGATGGATCCCATACATCCAAAGTTATGGTAAGTACATAACTAAAAGATTTTGCTCGCCATTACGTTGGCCGAAGGTTTAATTATACCATGCCATCGGAACAACCGACCGGAATTCACAAAAAAACCGCAAAGATAAGGACAGGCATCAGACACCCAAAACTGACGAAGAAGCCTCTTCTAGGCCAGTTGCCGGTTCTCATTGAGGCGCTTTCGCAGCCCCTGACACCTGCTACCTCAGAGCCACAGGCTGCCTCAGACTCCCACGTGGAGATGTCTAGGCCTCTGGATACTCATGGTGTTGGGCCTTCGGAAACTAACCCTTCAGATGGGTCCAGAGCTGCTGAGCAGGCATCGGCTTCTGAGGGTGTTTTCAGACCTTCACAACTTACCATAAATAGTACTGCCAAGTCTAAAACTCCAAAACTCCATTAAAGACAAAGAAGCAAGTACAGCATTCACCTGGACAGGCCTCCATGCCTAAAAACAGATGCTCAAAATGGCCGTAGACTTACTCTGATCAGGGGTACCCATCCCCCTCCTGATAAAAGGCCTAGACAGGATTCAGACTGATTCCTCTGACCAGGTTTCCATTTCTTCTGATCCCTCTTCAGACCAGGGATTCTCTTTACCCCCCCCCCCCCCCCATCAGGACTGTGATGCTGAAGAATCAATCCCTTCAGCCTCTCCTCCTGCGGATTATTCTTTTGGGGAAACTTTACATACCATGAGGGTGCATTTCCATTGGGAGGGCCAGGGTTGCTCAGAATCCATGAAAAGGCTCCGAGACTTTTTTATTGCCTCAGCACAGGCCACTTGCTATTCCGCCAGTGTTAGATATTGTGGATGATGTGTTCTCTGAATCCAGTTTAAATCCTGATTCTTGGCCACCTGCTCCAGTCAAGCCAGACAGGTACTACAGAGTCATAACCAAAAAAGCCAAAACAAACTGGTGAATTAAGAACCTTTAGAGCGAGCCAGCAATAAACAAAAGGTTTTCTGAAGAAGTTTCCCTAGGAGGCAAACTAAAAGCGGTTTAAATAAATTCTCAAACTAAATGTGAGCTCCTTCGTTTTTGGCGTGGATATCTAACACTGACAGTGACTGTTTTACGGATATTTAGATTGTTTGGCTCGCTCTAAAGGTTCACTTTTTAATTCACCAGGTACTACAGAGTCCCTGACTCTCACAAATTTCTTTATAAAAACACTGTTGCTGACCCAGAAACTATTTCCCAGGGTCCCAAAGGGGTAAAGGCTTCCACGGCTAAAAGTCCAGTTCCCTCTGATAGGGATTCTAGAGCGTTTGACAGATGGGGGAAGAAAGTTTACACTTCTGCAACTTTAGCAGTGAGAGCTTTAAATTGCCAGTTTCACATGTTTAAATACCAACAATATTTAATGCGTCTGTTAAAACAGAAAATGATTACAAGTTCAGAACATCCTGACTATAAGGAAATGCAGGATTTATTGCATGCAGCTGAACAAGTGGGAAAACTTACTCTGCAATGTAGTTTTGATTCATTAGAGGCTTCGTGTAGAGCAGCAGTTACAAGGATCTGTGATTCGAAGGCATGCTTGGTTAAAAGAACAAGGTTTACCTCATGTTAAGGCTAAATTATTGGATGCTCCTTTACAGCAGGATATCTTATTTGGTGTTAAGGCAGAAGAGATTTTAAAGAAAATGGAGGATAAGGTAAAATCTATGCAAATAGTGAAGGATTTCTGACAGGTACAGCCACCTCGATTTAGCAGAAATTGGCCTTCAAAGAATTGGTCCTTTCCAGTGTCGGACAGACCGCAAAGAGGCAGATAGACACCCAAGAGGCAGATCTCAGCCCCGAGGCTCTTACAGACCATGGCAGTGTGGTGCTTCAACCCCAAAAGGAGGTGAAGACAAGTCACAACCTTACAAGAAACGGTCCCAGTGACTTCTCCCTTCGAATGATAAGCACTTACCTTTTGGCTGCTCCCTTAGGGGGAAAACAAGCACATTTTTCTCAAAATTGGCATATAATCACCCAAGACAAATGGTTTCTGAATATTGTGTCTCAAGGTTACAGGTTCCACTTTCGCACTCTACCAAGGCTAAAAGGAATGCCGGACTTGCCACAAAATCAATGGGCAGAGGCACAATAACAAATTACAGCCCTCATGGACATGAGAGCTATTCAAAAAGTGCCACAACAGGGACAAGGATTTTACTCAAGACCTTTCCTTGTCCCCAGAAAGGACAAAGCCTGGAGACCCATACTAGACCTTTCTACTCTAAATACTTACCTGGATGTTCCGAAATTCAAAATGTTGACACTACAGCAGCTTCTTCCCATGCTGGGCAAGAAGGCTTGGCTTGTTACTTTGCACCTCAAAGAGGCATACCTGCATGTCCCTATCAGACAAAATTGCAGAAGATGCTTCAGATTCATAGCTGGTTCAATGCATTACCAATTCTCTGCACTGACCTTTGGCTTATCTACTGTGCCCAGGGTCTTCACAAAGTGCCTGGCACCAGTAATTGCATTTTGCAGACAAAAAGGATTTAAAATATATCCATACCTGGACTGCCTTATTCAAGAGCAAGGACATTTCTTCTAAAGCATCTGGCGTTTGTAAAAAGGTTGCTAATTTGCCTAGGGTACACAGTAAACGAAAAGAAGTCAAAAGTAGTTCCCTCACAAGAGATAATATTCCTGGGTGCCAGCTTAAATACAATTGCCCAGATGACTTCTCACACCAGCCAAGCAAGGGCAACTGACTCAGTACTTTCAGTTGATGGCAACAAAAACCCAACTCCCTGCAAGAAAAATGCTGCAGGCCTTGGGATTCATGGCATCCTGCATACTACTAATTCCATATGCCAGACTGCATATGAGGAAATTACAATGGTACCTAAAAAGTGTTTGGACTCAACACTGTCACAGTTTGGAAGCAGTAATACCTCTAATTCCCTGCCTACAACAGGAGTTTTGATGGTGGGCACAGGCATGTCACCTCAACAAGGGACAGCCTTTCACTGTACCCACAGCCAGGCAGACACTAACAGATGCCCTGAATACATTTTCCTGCCATGTCTGCTCCCCAGGTGTAATCCGAAGCAAGTGGACCGTAGACCAAATGCATCTTCACATCAATCAGAGATGTTGGCTGTACAAAATGCCCCAACAGCTTTCAAGGACCTTCTGCATCCAGGGCAACTATTAAAGACAGACAACACCACAGTTATGTGGTACTTTAACGAGCAAGGGGGCACTCATTCTTATCCCCTGTGCAGACGAGCCATGACCTTGTGGAACACAGCTCTAACCTATCAAGTTCATCTACAAGTATAATTCCTGCCAGGAAAGAGAAATACTCTGGCAGACGACTTGAGCAGAAACATCATGGATCCTCATGAGTGGAAATTAAATCCACAAGTATTCAGCATGATACTCAAAAATGGGGGTGCCTAGACATAGATCTTTTTGCCTCCCCAATGAATTGCCAGCTTCAAATATTCTGCACAAGGACCTATTGCCAGCTACAAAAATTCTGCACAAGGACTTATCACACACAAGCATGGAAAGTGGATGCTCTCTCATTCAGCTGGAAAAGCTTAAAAGTTTATACCTTCCCACCACTGCCTCTCCTTTCAAAGGTACTCCTACAAGCCAGACAAGAAAAAACACAGATGATCCTGATTGCCCCAGACTGGCCACGCCAGCACTGGTACCCAATCTTAAAGAACTTAGCTCAAGGCCCACCATGGATTTTACCTCAAACTCCGCACCTTCTGACTCTGCAAAACAATTAGATCTTGCGCAGTAAGCTCAAAACCTTAAACCTGGCTGCATGGCAGATTCATTAGTCAAGCAGACAACACCTCTCTAAAGCTGTTATGGATGTCATTTTGGAGGCCAGGAGGCCTAGCACCAGGAAATCTTATTCAGAAAAGTGGAAGAGATTCTGTGCCTGGAACCAGGCTCAAAGTTTTGACCTTGTTCCAAATATTCCTCAGATATTACAATACTTCACTGAGATGCTGGACAAAGGACTATCCTTTTCATCCATTAAGATCCACGCCTCTGCCATCTCGGCTCATTACAACACGGATCCTCCTATTTTCTCCCATCCATTGCTAAAACAGTTCCTCAGAGGGGCTAAAAACATAAGACCGTCCCGGAGAGCATCAACACCAACTTGGGACCTCAATTTTGTCTTGGAAAAACTAACTTTACATCCTTTTGAGGCAGGCATTTCAGCAGAATTAAAATATGTATCATGGAAAACTGCTCTGCTTCTGGCAATAACCTCAGCATGAAGAGTCTGAGTTACAGGCACTAATGACAGTGGAGCCTTTCATCATTTTTCACCAAGACAGGGTATCTTTAAGAACAAAAACCCTTCATTTATGCCTAGGGTAGTATCCAGTTTGGCTCTTAACCAAACAATTCACTTGCCAACTTTTTATCCAAATCCCCAGAATAAAGGGGAGAGACTTCTGCATTCCTTGGATATACACAGGCAATTGTTTCTACTTGGACAAAACAAAAGCTTTCAGAAAAACTGAGCAGTTGTTTGTAGCATATGCTGCACGATCACAGGGAAAGGCTATTTCAAAGCTGACCATTTCAAAGTGGATAGGACACTGTATCCAGTTCTGCTACACACAGCATGGGAAACCTGTACCTAGTAACATTAGGCCACATTCCACCAGGGCAACAGCCACTTCAACTGCCTACCTTAGAGGAGTACCTACCAAAGATATCTTGGAAGCTGCAACTTGGAGTTCAGTGCACACCTTTTACCAAGCATTCACTTGCCTCTTTATTCTAGATCCAGAGCTGGCTTTGCCACTGCAGGGCTTCAGGGCCTCATAGCCTCCCCAAATCCTCTATAGAACCAGCCACCCCAACTCAGCTTTGGGATTCAACCCAAGTGTAATGACTGCAGCAGTGAAACACGATGTACATAGTACAGTTTTGTAACTACCATAAATGTAGGTGTTGGTGTCTTAACTGCTGCAGTCCAGGTTACCCACCTGCCATCCCCTCTTTCTTAGCTGGGACTTGACTATACTTTTCAACCCTATACTAGCTAGGTGGTGTATTTGCTGGTAACTGAAGGTTTATTTTTTACCTTTTTTGTATGTTTTATTAGCAATATGTATTGCCTACCTATTTGGGGGCACCTGACATCTGGGGCAAGAAAAACTGAAGAAAATGGCACCGGCTGCATCTTGTATACCCCCTGGTGCATTAACGTCAGGGAAGAAGCGACAGCAACGGACGCAGGACCAAGACTTTGGTTATCCTGCCATCATGCGGTCCCACAGTCGGCCAGAGTTCCAAAGTATAATGACTGCAACAATGAAGACACTCTAACATCTACATTTATGGTAGGTACAAAACTGTACTTTTCCATTTCTTCCTGCCCTCTGCATCTTGCTCTGTCACACCAACCACCTTCATGTCCTCTCTCACCACATCCATAAACCTTATCTTAGGCCTTCCTCTTTTCCTGTACCTGATAGCTTCATCCTTAGCATCTTTTTCCCAATGTGCTCAGCATCCCTCCTCAGCACATGTCCAAACCAACGTAATCTTGCCTCTCTGGCTTTGTCCCCAAACCTTCGAACTTGGGCTGACCCTCTAATATACTTATTCCTAATCCTGTCCACCCTCGTCACACCCAGTGCAAATCTTAACATCTTTAACTCTGCCACTTCCAGCTCAAAGTCCTGCCTTTTTGTCAATGCCACTGTCTCCAACCCATATAACATAGCTGGTCTTACTGCCCTCTTGTAGGCCTTCCCTTTCACTCTTACAGATACTAGTCTGTCACAAGTCACTCCTGACGCTCTTCTCCACCCACTCCATCCTGCCTGTACTCTCCATCTCTCTTCCACACTCACCGTTATTCTAAACTATTGACCCCAAGTATTTAAACTCATCCACCTTCGCCACCTCTACTCCTTGCATCTTCACCATTCCTGTATCCTCCCTCTCATTCCTGTATCCTCCCTCTCATTCCTGTATCCTCCCTCTCATTCCTGTATCCTCCCTCTCATTCCTGTATCCTCCCTCTCATTCCTGTATCCTCCCTCTCATTCCTGTATCCTCCCTCTCATTCCTGTATCCTCCCTCTTTCACACACATATATTCTGTCTTAGTCCTGCTGACCTTCATTCCTCTTCTCTCTTGAGCATATCTCCATCTCTCCAGGGTCTCCTCCACCTGTTTTCAGTACAACTTTCTGAAAATGTATGTCTTCAGTTTTTTTGTGTGACACCAGGTAACTTCAGAAACTTGGGTTCTGATGGTCATTCAGAAAGGTTACCACTGGCAATGGGAGTCCCTGTGCTTGAAGGTATCCTCTGCATTCATCCAGTCAAATATCCTAGTTTCTCCTTCCAATTCTAAATCAAATGTTACTTATAAGGATTATAGAACCTATTCCCCTAGATAAAGTAGGGAAATGTGTCCAAAAGTTTTTTTTTCCTAAATCTTCTCAGAATTCAACATGCACACTCTCCAACGTTACCTTTGATTTTTATAGTAACTCTGGATTTAAAATGTTTGTTACATTCCAGTTCTCAGATTTCAGATGCCGTTTTTTCTTCCATTTTCATTTTTCTGCTTTACTGTTTGACTTTACAACTTAGAATATGAATAAGTTATACATTGACATGCAAGTCTAATGCAGTTGAAGTGGAATTGTCTGAGATATAGTAACTCTGCAGTGCAGAAAAGAAAATGTCTACAGGCTACAGTAGTCTTTGTGCAGAGAGATGACTTTTGCAGTTCTGTTTGTGTGGCACAGAGCTTGTCTGGTGGCAATAGTTAAATATTGACTGTAGTGGTCCTGATAGGTCTGGTTTTATGCTATCTGTGTGGTAGTATGCGTCTCCGAGAATGCGTTGAGGACCTGCTCTCATAGTTTTGGGCTGGGGATATGGATTTATATTTAATGGCATTTCTTGAGCAATGCTGGAGGGCAGTGGGTTGGGGAGAGGATAAATTTGGAGCCTTATATTTCGGCCAGTAGATTTTCTGGGTTTTCTGGTTCAGTGTAGGTGGCTTCATTTGTAATTTGATCTGTACATTGATGCGTTCTGTCTTTGAGGTTCCAGGCATAGTTAAAGAAAGCCTTATGGTTATCCTTGGTCTGGGAGGCTATTATTACCTCTTGTTTGGGTTTGATGGAGTTTATTTGCCCTCTGAGTTGCTTGTGCAGATTGAGAGTTTTTTCCTACTGGGTTCTGCAGTAATGCAAAGTTCCAACTATTAAATGGATAATGTGGCACAATTTCAAGGCCTCCAATATCTGAGAACACGGTTGTGTATCTGAAATTGTTCACAAAGAACCTGTACAGTTATGCTAATAGATACATATAGAACAAACTCAAATCAAATTACCCTGGTATAATCCCAACATCAGTAGATTGTATAACAAAAGGAAGACTGTGATGGCAATAATTATGAAGAACCATATCTAAATATTCCAGGGTTAGCAGGGGTTCTAGGTCCTTTTTCAAAGGAGATGGTCCAGCCTTACCCAGAGATGACATTGCACTGGGGGGGGGGGGGTACAGGGGTGCAGCATTTGTTTATGTTGGTGAGCATTTGAACTGTCTGCTCCAGCATGGTTGTGTTGAGAAAGTCAAGAATCTGTGGTACTTCAATTTTGGGATAATGTACAATTCACAGTTTATAGTGGGTTAATTGAAGTCACTGTGCTTGATTTTGAGTGTGACATGATGGTGATTGTCTCTCAATTTGTATATGTTTTTCAGGTGGCGCATCAGAGTGATGGAATGACAGGAAGCAGCTTGATTTTACCTGTGCCCTCTGTGTCATCTTGTGCAAGAGATTCTCTATTACATTACAACTTATTGGCCAGTGATGACTCTTCCGATAGCTTCAAGTCTGGGGGTGGTCCCATGCTTCCAAGCACCTTGCTGCCAGTCCTTGGGACCAGTATGGCTGTGGAGTATGAACAGCAGGATCTGCTTGCAAGAGGGCAGAAGTGGGAGATGCCAAATACAGAGATTGCAGAGCAGGCCAAACATGTAAGTAGTATGTCAGCAGTGTGAAATGTTTTATGTTGTCACCAGAGCAGGCTGAACCTTGAAGTAGTATATCAGCAGTGCTGAATGTGTTTGTTTGCTGTTATATGTATGAAGTGCTGTGACTGCATGATTAAATTGTTAGTTCACTGCAGCTTTTTTTCTTTTCCTCTTATTTTTGCTGTTGTGCCTATCAGCAGTTCTTAGCTGCTCTGTATCGTAATTTCAGCCACCTTCGGGGTGAGTGCTTCCCACTCAACTCTGTCTTTTTTGGGTCTTTTATTTTGTTGAGCCTGCTTCAGAAGTATATGACATGGGGATGGGGGATGAGCAGTTAGGGGTTTGTTATCCAGGCTGACCTGTGTGCAAATTTGTGCTATAGCTAGATAACCACATTCTCCTACAGTGCTGGCCTGGTGTCCCCACCTGCTGCTGTGCACTTTGACTGCAGCTACTCTGTGATTCACAGCTTGATGGGTGAGGGATTTCAGCCATTTGGTACTATTTCTACCTCTTGGGAACTAGTTATGGTAAGCTGGAGATGGTTTCTTATTCCTGCTCTCCTTTTTTTTGGTGTTGGTTTGTCTCTGTCTCAGGACTTTATCCACCTACCCACTCCCATGTCTTAGGACTTTATACGTCTGCACTATTCAGCCAGCAGTTTCACTGCAGCTTTTGGTAGTTCAGTTATGGCTTTCTTGGCTGTATGGAAGCAATTGAATAGAGGATTACTTTAGCTTTGAAAATGCCACTGTGTATTCTAAGGTGTTCTGCACTACAAACAAAACTTCATGAAAGCAAAAGTGCAGGTCTTAATGTGGTAAGCTTTCTGTTTTTGATTGACGTATAATTTATATTTACAGGTTGTGATGTGGTGTTTCAGGCTGTTGCAAGCACATCTGCTTAAAAGAATGAAAATTGCATGTTCATTTTTTTTTTTTCATTATCCGTGATTGGAGACTGTAAAGTGGTGGCAGGGGAAAGTGTAGTTAGGCAGCATAGGATGGTGGTTTGTAGGATGACATTGATGATCAAGAAGAGGAGGATGAGTGTGAGGGCAGCACCAAGGGTCAAATGGTGGAAATTGAAAAAGGGTAATTGTGAGGTGATGTTCAAAGAAGAGTTAACAGTCACTGGGAGGCAGTGAAGAGTTACCAAATAGCTGGGTAACTACAGTAGAGCTAGTAAGAGATGGCTAGAAAGGTGCTTGGTGTGATACCTGGACAGAGGAATGAGGACAAGAAGACCTGGTGGTGGAATGAAGAAGTACAGGAGAGTATACAGAGAAGGAGGTTGGTGAAGAAGTGGGATTGTCAAAGAGATGAAAGACAAAAGTATAAGTAGATGAAGTGCATGGCAAAGAGAGAGGTGACGAAGGCTAAGGATAAGGCGTATGAAGAGTTGTATAAAAGGTCGGACACTGAGGGTGAAAAGGACCTGTACCGATTGGCTAGACGGAGGGACCGAGCTAGTAAAGATGTGCAGCAGGTAAGGGTGATAAAGGATAATGAGGGAAACGTACTCACAAGTGAGTTGAGTGTGTGGAGCTGATGGAAGGAGTACTTTGAGGGGCTGATGAATGAAGAGAATGAGAGGGAGAGAAGATTGGATGATGTACGGATAGTGAATCAAAAGTGCAGTGGATTAGCAAGGAGGAAGTAAGGATAGCTATGAAGAGGATGAAGAATGGAAAGGCTGTTGGTCCAGATGACATACCTGTGGAAGCATGGAGGTGTTTAGGTGAAATGGCAGTGGAGTTTTTAACTAGATTGTTTAATGAAATCTTGTAAAGTGAGAGGATGCCTGAGGAATGGAAAAATGTGTTTTGGTACCGAATTTTAAGAATAAGGGTGATGTGCAGAGCTGTAGTAACTACAGAGGGGTTAAACTGATCAGTCACAGCATGACGTTATGGGAAAGTAGTGGAAGCTAGGTTAAGAAGGGAGGTGATGATTAGTGAGCAGCAGTGTGGTTTCATGCCAGGAAAGAGCACTACAGATGCAAATTGTTTGTTCAGAGTGTTGAAGTTCAGAGAAGGTTAGAAGGAATTGCATTGTGTCTTTGTGGATGTAGAGAAAGCATATGACAGGGTGCCTAGAGAAGAGCTGTGGTATTGTATGAGGAAGTTGGGAGTGTCAGAGAAGTATGTAAGAGTGGTACAGGATATGTATGAGGGTAGTGTAACAGCAGTGAGGTCTGCGGTGGGAGTGACTGATGCGTTTAAGGTGGAGGTGGGATTACATCAAGGATCAGCTCTTGAGCCCTTTCTTATTTGCAGTGGTGATGGACAGGTTGATGGACAAGATCAAACAGGAGTCCCCGTGGACTATGATGCTTGCAGATGACATTGTGATCTGTAGTGAGAGTGGGGAACAGGTGGAGGAGACCCTGGAGAGATGGAGATATGCTCTAGAGAGAAGAAGAATGAAGGTCAGCAGGACTAAGACAGAATATATGTGTGTGAATGAGAGGGAGGATAGAGGAATGGTGAGGATGCAGGGAATAGAGGTGGTGAAGGTGGATGAGTTTAAGTAATTGGGATCAGTAGTTCAGAGTAATGGTGAGTGTGGAAGAGAGGTGAAGAAGAGAGTACAGGCAGGATGGAGTGGGTGGAGAAGTGTCAGGAGTGATTTGTGACTAGTACCATTAAGAGTGAAAGGGAAGGTCTACAAGAGGGTAGTATGACCAGCTATTTTATATGGGTTGGAGACGGTGGCATTGACAAAAAGGCAGGAGTCTGAGCTTGACGTGGCAGAGTTGAAGATGTTAAGATTTGCACTAGGTGTGACGAGGATGGACAGGATTAGGAATAAGTATATTTAGAGGCTCGGCCCAGGTTGGAAGGTTTGGAGACAAAGCCAGAGAGGCAAGACTACATTGGTTTGGACATGTGCTGAGGAGGGATGCAGAGTATATTGGGAAAAAGATGCTAAGGAATGAAGCTGCCAGGTAACAGGAAAAGAGGGAGGCCTAAGATAAGGTTTATGGATGTGGTGAGGGAGGCCTAAGATGAGGTTTATGGATGTGGTGAGAGAGGACATGAAGGTGGTGGTTGTGACAGCAAGATGCAGAGGACAGGAAGAAATGGAAACTGTATCTGCTGTGGTGACCCCTAACGGGAGCAGCCGAAAGAAAAAGAATCTGTGTATTTTCATTTTTTTCTGTGAATTGCTGCTTTAATTTGACAAATTAATTTAACAAATGTAATTTGACAATTGAATTTTATTAATTTAGCAGTTAAATTTATTTGACAGATTAATTTGACAGTTTAATTTGAAAAAACAATTTGACAAATAAGTCATTGAAAACCGTAAATTATAATATGTCAGTTTTTTGCTAATAAAACAGGAACAGCATTTAACATTAATGATACAACGTCATAAACGTTTGCTCTGTGTTGATGTAATACATATTTTCTTGGTTTCACAGGTAATGCAAATTATCTTGCATGCCTTTCTTGGAAGCGTTTGGTTTAATTTTAGTTGTAAGAGGGGGCTGGGTGTAACTCTTCCTAATACATCATCAGACATCACACTTGTATGTAGGATGTGCAAAGGTCAAATCAGCTTAGCTAGGCCACTAGTAATTGGCATTTTAAAGCAGGGAAGGGGGATAGTGCTGCTTGCATGGGGTGCCTGTTTTAGGCTTCTGAAAGCCTTCAATAACAAGGTTAAGTCCTGCAAAGTAGGAGGCATAGTCTGTCGCTTTTTTTTTGCGATGAATTTGATGTTCTTCGTCTCACATTGCTGCAGTCATAACCTGTGGGTAGTCCGCTGTCCTCGGTCGGCCCGAATGCCAAAGAGTTAGGCTGGCGTCGGTCATGGCACCCGGAGCTGACGTCAGTACGTAGTAGTACTTAAGCGCATGACCGACGTCATATCCTCAGTCTTTCTTGCCGCATGGTCCGAAGCAGAAGCAGCGTTTGCAAGTGCCGTTCGGCGTTCTGAAATTTTCAATTATCGAGTTTCAGACCGAAGACCAAGTTGGGCTAAGTACCCCGTTGGGGAAAATTTTTGTCTTTTCTTGCCTCAGTTAATCCAGATGTCAGAAAAAGTTAATTGTATTTCTTGTGGGAAACAGATACCTCATAGGGACTATCATTCTCTCTGTATTCCTTGCTTGGGGCCTGAACACGACGTAGTCTGGTGTCGCTTTTGCGCTAGATTTAATAAGCGCACCATTAAACGAAGATTAGACTGTGCCAGGCTTGTTTTCGGTAAGCGGTGTAACTACAACATGCTGTCGGATCCTCCGACGCCCGCTACCGCTAAAAAACGTAAAGATAAATCTTTAAGGTCTAAACCGGATGAGTCGTCCGTTGCGGACGCCGGTTCTATGGAACCTCCGGTTGAATCTGTGGATCCGGCCGAGGTCTCGGCTGAATCCCAGGGGGAGCCTTTACTTTTGCAGGAGTTGGCCTCTCAGGAGTTAGGCCAGGCCGAGGGTGCTTCTCAGGTATCTGTAGTTCCATCCTTACAAAAGGTTATTAGGCCTTCTACCTCAGTGGCTAAAGGCCATGCTAAGGCTAAACCTGGTCTTTCTGGTACTGGCCATAGCCCTAGTTCTTCAGCTTCTGTTCCTAAAAAACATATGTTGAAAATGGCAGAGGATTTGATTACTTTGATCAGGGGATCTTTGCCCCCAGAGAAGAGGCCTAGGGTGGAGACAGATTTAGAGGGAATGGAGCATTCTTCAGACTACTCTGAGTCTTCAGCTGAGGATATTCAGGATTACCCTCCTATTCAGATTCGGATGCAGAGGATTCCTGTCCTTCTGCTTCTCCTCCAGAGGATTTTTCCTTTTCTGAAACTTTACATTCCATGAGGGAACATTTCAAGTGGGGAAGGTCAGGATTTTTCAGATTCTCGAAAAAGGCTTAGGGAATTTTTGTTTTTACCACAACATAGGCCTTTGGCTATTCCCCCTGTTTTAGATGTTCAGGATGTTTTTTCTGAAGCTTCACTTAATCCTGATTCTTTACCCCCTGCCCCTGTCTAGCCAGACAGATATTGCAGAGTTCCGGAAGCACATAAATATTTGTATAAGAGTCCTAGAGCTGACCCGGAAACTATTATTCAAGGGCCGAAGGGTGTCAGGGCTTCTGTGGTTAAGAATCCAGTTCCTAAGATTCTAGAGCATTGGATAGGTGGGGGGAAAAAAGTGTACACCTCTTCTACGTTAGTTATGAGGGCTTTAAATTGCCAGTTTCATATGCTGAAGTATCAGAACTTTTTGTTAGGCCAATTGAAATCTAAGGTGGATGCTTTATCTGAGGGTATAGCGTGTAAGGAATTGCAGGAGTTGGTTCATGCTTCAGATAAAGTTGGAAAACATTCCTTGCAGTGTGATTTCGATGCTCTTCAGGCTTCATCCAGGGTGGCTGCTACTGGTTCAGTTATTTGTAGACATGCCTGGCTTAAGGATCAAAATTTGTCAGAGCATGTTAAAGCTCGGATTTTGGATGCTTCTCTTCAGTCTGAAGTTCTTTTTGGTTCTCCTGTGGAGTCAGTTTTGAAAAAGATGGAAGATAAAGCTAAGTCTATGCAGACTGTCAAGGATTTTTTGCAGGTGCAGCCCCCTAAGTTTAGCAGGAATTGGCCTATGGTCCTACCCTTCTTCGGATTTTCAGTCTAAGGGCAGGTCTGGACGTGGTAGAGGCAGGGCTCACGCTCAGGGTTCTTTCAGACCTAGGACTTGGAGTTCTCCTGCACAGTCTTCTGGTGAGGGCAGGGGTCAGCCTTTTCGTAAACAGACCCAATGACCTGTATCTTCAGCTGCCAGATCCTTCTTTTCTGGCAGCTCCTCTAGGAGGAAAGTTGGCACTTTTCAAACAAAACTGGCATTTGGTCACCCAGGACAAATGGCTGTTGGAAATAATAAATCAAGGTTACAAGTTTTACTTTCACACTTTTCCTCCTTTCAAAGGCATGCCGGATGTGCCTCCTCAGCAAAGGCTGGAGGCTCAGGAGCAAATTTCTTTGTTTTACAGATGGGAGCTATTCAGGTGGTACCTCCGTCAGAAGTAGGCCTAGGGTTTTATTCCCGTCTATTCCTAGTGCCAAAGAAAGGAAACACTTGGAGGCCAATTCTGGATTTGTCCATTCTCAGTACCTACCTAGACATTCCAAAGTTCAAGATGTTAACATTACAACAACTTCTGCCTATGCTAGGCAAAGATCACTGGATGGTAACCCTGGATCTCAAAGAGGCCTATCTTCACATTCCTACCAGGCCCAGCTGCAGGAGATTCCTGCGTTTTCGGGCTGGTACTTCTCATTATCAGTTCTCTGCATTGCCCTTTGGTTTATCTACTGCCCCCAGGGTGTTCACAAAAGTTCTGGCTCCTGTAATAGCTTTCTTCAGACAGAGGGGAATACAAATTTATCCTTATCTGGACGATTGCCTGATTCTAGCTCAAGACAAAGACAAGTTACTTCAACATCTGCAGTATGTAATGGCAGTTTTAAGGTGCCTAGGGTATTCTGTGAATGAAATAAAGTCCAGTCTAGTACCCTCTCAGGACATGTGCTTTCTGGGTGTGAGACTGAATACAGCTTCTCAGATGGCTTTTCTGACCCCGGACAAACAAAGAACTCTTCACCTATACTTCCAGCAGTTATCAGTACTGTCCAGGCTGACTGCAAGGACAGTCCTTCAAGCCTTGGGGTTCATGGCATCTTGCATTCTAGTACTTCCCAATGCCAAACTGCATATGAGGAAGCTACAATAGTATCTCAAAACTGTGTGGACTCAACACTGCCACGATTTGGACACTGTTATTCGGATAATACCTTGCAGAAGGAATTCTTGTGGTGGGCTCAGGAATGTCACCCAAACAAGGGCCTCTGTGACCCGACCAGAGGCGAGTCAGATCATAACGACGGATGCCTCGGACTTGGCTTGGGGAGCACACTTCAGTGGGAAATGGATTCAAGACACGTGGCCTCCCAGACTACAACATTTACATATCAACATGAAGGAGATGTTAGCAGTCCAATTTGCCCTGATGGCCTTCAAGGACTTACTTCAACCAGGAAAGGTGTTGATTCGAACAGACAACACAACAGTTATGTGGTACATCAACAAGCAGGGGGGAACCAATTCTTACCCTCTTTGCAGACAAGCAATGATATTGTGGGAGACTGCTCTGAGTTCGCACATCACTCTTCAAGCAAGGTTTCTGCCAGGAGCACAGAACTCCCTAGCAGATGTATTGAGCAGACAAATTGTGGATCCCCACGAGTGGAAATTGGATCCTCAGGTATTCCAACAGTTGACAGTGGCTTGGGGAACTCCAGACATAGATCTGTTCGCTTCTCCACTAAATTTCCAACTACCAAAATTTTGCACAAAGATGTTTCACCCAAAAGCTTGGAAAGTGGGTGCTCTATCTTTCAGTTGGAACAACCTTCACGTCTATACTTTCCCTCCTCTGCCTCTTCTTCCCAAGGTACTCTTGAAAGTCAGGTGGGACAAGCCTTGCATGATTCTAATAGCACCAGATTGGCCACGTCAGCACTGGTATCCTCTGCTGAGGAGTTTAATTCAGGAGCCTCCTTGGCCTTTGCCACAGATTCCTCACTTGTTGTCCCAGTCAAGCAATCATTTGCTCAATGTCAGGGTGCAGTCCCTGCACCTAACAGCCTGGCGTATTCTGTTTTAGAGCCTGTGGGGTCTCAGCTTCCTCAACAGGTTTTAGATGTCATTTTGGAAGCCAGGCGGCCCAGTACTAGAAAAGTTTATGCGGATAAATGGAGGAGATTTTTTCTTTGGAGCACAGCAAAGGGCTTTGATGTCTCAGTACCTAATTTGAGTTTTACGCTACAATACCTTACTGAATTACTGGACAGGGGGTTGTCATTTTCCTCTGTGAAGGTTCATGCAGCAGCCATTTCTGCTCACTATGATTGTGACCCTCCTTTATTTTCTCATCCTTTGTTTAAGCAATTTCTTAGAGGGGTAAAAAATATAAGACCCCCACGTAGAGCTCCTACTCCTTCCTGGGATCTCAATTGTGTGTTGGAAAAGCTTACTTTACCTCCTTTCGAACCTGCAGCTACGTCTGAGCTGAAGTTTTTGTCTTGGAAAACTGCTTTTTTGTTGGCCATTACCTCTGCTAGGAGGGTCTCTGAATTGCAGGCACTCATGGCAGTTGAACCTTTTCTGGTATTCCATAAGGATAGGGTGTCTTTGCGTACTAACCCTACTTTTATGCCTAAAGTGATTTATGATGTGGCCTTGAACCAGTCTATTCATTTGCCTACTTTTTATGCTGATCCCCAAAATAAGGGGGAAAAATCTTGCATTCTTTGGACATTCACAGGCAGCTACGTTATTATTTGAGCAGAACTAAAGAGTTCAGGCAGACTCAACAGTTATTTATTTCTTTTGCTCTGGCTTCTCAAGGGAAAGCTGTTTCAAAGCAAACTATTTCTAAGTGGATTGGTCATTGTATTGCTTTTTGTTATTCTCATCATGGGAAGACTGTTCCTGCTGGGATCAGACCTCATTCCACTAGGGCTACTGCCACATCTACTGCCTTTTTGACGGGGGTAACTACTAAGGATATTTTCGAAGCAGCTACTTGGAGTTCAGTACACACTTTTACTAAGCATTACCATCTCCTCTTTATTCCAAGTCTAGGGCTGGGTTTGCCACTGCAGTTTTACAGGGCATGTTAGCAGCTCCTAATGCTTTTTAGTTTGCCAGCCTCCCTTTTCCTTTGCTTTGGGACTCTACCCACAGGTTATGACTGCAGCAATGTGAGACGAAGAACATAGTACAGTTTTGTACCTACCATAAATGTAGATTTTCGAGGATCCACATTGCTGCAGTCCTATTTTCCCTCCCTCCTTCCCCTCTATTGTTTGGGGTTGCTGTTTTTTCCTTTGGGATAATTGTTATTTTCTCTCTTGTGGTTGTTGGTTATTTACTATTTTGGCTCTGGCCTTTCCTTTTTAAGGCCTTCTGACATCTGGGGCAAGAAAGACTGAGGATATGACGTTGGTCATGCGCTTAAGTACTACTACGTACTGACGTCAGCTCCGGGCGCCATGACCGACGCCAGCCTAACTCTTTGGTATTCGGGCCGACCGAGGACAGCGGACTACCCACAGGTTATGACTGCAGCAATGTGGATCCTCGAACATCTACATTTATGGTAGGTACAAAACTGTACTTTTCGCTGCCAACATTTGTTTACATGCTGAGTGCTGCAAGGGTTCCTATTAGATGGCCGAAGACTCATTATATCAAATGCATCTTGGTCGAACGTAAAACAACGAAAATGCAAAATAGTGAAGTGGCTTTTAAGTAAATTCTTTCCCAGGGAAAGAATTCACTTGACCGCTTCTGTTACTTTGCCGTTTTCGGCAGTGTAGTGCGATCTTGGAGTTGGTATGTGTAAGTAGGGGGGTCCCCCACTTTATGTATTTCAATTTCTTTTTTTTTTCCTTTTATTTGGAACACCCAATTTTTTTCCCTTGGAAAAAAATCGCTGTTCTGAGCTTTCGAGAAGTTTTTCTCTTACATGGGTTTGATTATTCTTCGCTTTAAGCGTTCGATGATATAATATAGACCCTTGCTGCAAGATCAACTGTGTTTAAACAGGAATTTGCCATTATACCCAATAAAAACAGTGCAGGGTTAAGCCTTTAAATTTTCAAATGTAATTTATTTTTCATAGTACTATGAAACTGGGACAGGTTGGGACAACCGTAGGATGTGTATCTAGTCCATCTTTTGGTTGTTGCATCTTTATCTAGCCAATCAACATTACAGTCAGAAATAGTGCAAAGCAAGATGGAGTGTAGAAGACAACCTGCACTTATGGATTTTATTGCACAATTGTATAACTGGTAACCTGACACGCATCTGTTTGGGGAAGATGACTTTATGTTCCTTCCCACACTTATCTGTGTGTTGGTGGCTTCTTCCATACTAGCCTCTAGATGCTAGTACAGGTAACTTATTTGTCCCTTCAGCTGTCTTGCATCTCTGTTGGACATAATCTAGGCTGTCTGGGGAGAGAAGCGAGTTAAACCCGTCCTTTTTAGGATTTTCTACAGAAAGTAACATGCAAGTGTTCCTCCTGGAGTTCCCTCAAGCCATATTGCTGGCCAATTGTTTCCTAGGGTATTATATTTCCATCCAAGAGGAACAAACTCAGTATTTCAGCTGTGTACAACATTTAAAGTTCCTTCTGTCCGCTACAGAGAGTTACAAGAATGAAGGGAAATTTTCTATTGGTGCAAGGAGAATTTTCATACTCCGATTTCTGTGCCTTGGGTTTGGGTAATTACTCTTAACACCTCTTTATACATTTTGAAATTAATTTGGTTTTGGATGGACCAAGTCTGAGACAGACCTATAAGCCTGGTTGTCTTTCCAGAATGGGGATAGCTATCCTTTTCTAACCTGAAACATCAGTAGTCATTGACAAAGGAACAAAAAAATGGCACAGTGGTGCAGCGGTAGCGTTGTCGCCTCACAACAAGAGGTTCTCCTGTTCGATTCTTAGCTGGGGTGCCTTCTGTGTGGAGTCTGCATGTCCTTGCATTTGTGTGTTTCCTCCGGGTGCTCCGGTTTCCTTCCACGTTACAAAGACATGCGTCTGGAGCATTTTTCCCCGTGCCTCCGCTGAAAATCGACTTTATTTCAAGTCAGACTTTCCTGGTAAATAGATGTTAAATTAAAAAAAAAAATCTCCAATAAGCCACACTCTGATATCCCTGGAAATCTGGTAAACCTTACTTTCCCAGCATGGGGGGGAGGGAGGGAGTGAAAGGATGTGTGCTGACTTCTTGTGTTTACCACCAACCATAATGTATGATTTGGCCCTATATCTGGAGAGAACAGTAAGCGAAACCTTGGACTCCGTATCAAAACTGGTGGAGGATAAACCCAGTTGACTGCTTGAATCATTTGAATCCTGTTGATACCACTACCGAACTTAGACCCCTTTTTTTGAATTTCAGATGAGAGTATTAACTTTGAGCCCTCCAGTATATTTTCAAAGCAAGACCAAGGTAGTTTATGGGAACATTCCTCTGCAGTAAAAGGAAACTTGCAGTGTGTTGAAGGATATGTTGTAGCATATCGTAATTGCTTCCATTTTTCAGGCATTGATATTTTGTATCCATACAATTCCACAAAGCATTTAGCATCTCCGATAACCTGAGGAGATCCACTTCAAGGTCAGTAAAGTATATCTGCACTCATTTGTGTAACTGGTTAACTGCCATAGCTTCTACATGTGTTTTAGTGAACAAGAATTCGAAGTATAAAGCAAAACCATAAGGGAGACCATGGGCACCCTTATCAATGGGGAACACTTGTTAGCTATTTTGATCCTGGCCTACTTGCCCTTATATAGTCTCCTTAACCATATATCTTGACAGGCTGTGTTTTCCAATGCTGCAAAGAGGAATTCAGTTAACCCTCAGATTCCTTTTCTTGAAAAATATTAACCATTAGAAGTTTTTCCCCCTCTTTTTCTCTCTGATACTGATGAGGGATGTGTTTTATTAAATTGCAGAAGTTGCACGCTGGGATACAAAACCCATCTGATCCATATTTATCAAAATGGGGAGGCACCTGGCCAGCCTATCCATAATTAGGCATAAACAGTTTGTAGTCATGTGTCAGATCTGAGATGGGTTGATAAGATGCCACCTGTGAGGGATCCTTGTTTTGTTTGAGAATTCCTGATATGTTTGCTTGTCTCAAAAATGCGAGTAAGGGGTCACCACTATAAAAGCCAGTGTGATGAAATTGAGGGCAATCTTGTGTGACACCAAGATGTAAATCTTGCTAGGGAGATTGTCGGGGCTAGTTTATTTTTTCTCTGCAGTGAGTTAGACCGTCTTCCATCAGTCGGTAATTAAACTTGCAATTTTCTAACTGCAGTATCAAATGTGGTGTTCCTCAATTTGGTTTGTGATTTTTCCTGTTGAGAGTAAATTAAGTTCACGTCAGCTGTTTGCATATTTTTCCTAAGTTTGACTTTTGTGTGGTTGGCTCCCTAGCATTGACATCTGGTACCTGGGGAAGAGGAAGAAGGTGTAGTCTTCACACTTTAAGATGGCTTAACTTGGGCTTTTGGAATTTTAAGAAACACTTTACCAGGGCCATGTCTTTCAGAGAATCTCCCCTGGTTCCTCTCAAGTGTCCCAGACAGGAGGAAGGTGATCATGCTGTGTGTGAACTCTCTAGTTAGGCCTTGACATGAGGGAAGGTGGGTCATCATCTAGCACCAATGAAGCTAGAGTATTGATATTTCCTTTTCTTCCCATGTTGCAATAATACTGTGGGATTCTCTGCTACAGGCGACTCAAACGTCTGCTGCTATATAAACTCTTAAGCCTGGTTGTTGGTCCATCACATGCAAGGCCATGAATCAGGTGCCTTTAATGTGATGTCTGCATGCGTAGACCTCAGAACTTTTCTGCCGCAGTCGATTTGTCAGATGGATCGCATCGCTCCTCTACTGTCAAGACGTCTAAAGCTAAGTACCCCTTTGGGGAATATCGCTTGTTTGTTCTTTGCCGATGTCTGCTAAGAAGGGTAAATGCCGATATGGACGTCAAATTCTGCATAAGGATGCCCATGACCATTGTGTTTTCTGTTTAAGCTGGGAACACTACCATACCTCCTGCTCCATTTGCCAATCGTTCGTCCCTGAAATGCTTAACTGTCTGGCCGCCCTTGATCTATATTCAGAAAATCACAGGCTTAAAAAGTGGTGCTTAGGATGGATCCTGAATCGCCCACCTGGGTGGAACCACCACGAAAAAAGGCCAAGCTTTCAATGCTTACTACCTCTGCCCCTGCATCATAGGACACCTTGCCCAACCGCTGATATAGGGGTTGAGGGACGACCGCTAGAGCCACTTACTTCGTTGGCTCCCCTTGAGGAAGTCTCTTCTGAAATACTGGCCGGCACGTCCGCGGAGGTTACTCAGACGTGCGTTTCTATTGAAGTCGCGGAGGAACCAGTCTCCACCAGATGCCTGCCTGGGGTACAGGAGTCCAATCAGTCTTCCTAAGCTCAGGCCCCTGAAACTAGGCCTTCTCCCTCTCCCAAAACTACCCCTTGAAAAAGAAAGCAAAATAAGCAAACTTCTCTCCCTCTTCTGAAGGACTTAGCTGACTTGGCAGTCTTTTACAGTCTTTGATACAGGCCTTCATGGCCCTTAAGCCTTCGGCCTCTTCACCCTCCATTATCCCAGTGCTTGGCCCAAGACCTGTCTCAGCTACTTCTGTTCCCTCTCCCACTTCCTGGGAAGAAGAGGAAGTTTTTTCCTCATCAGATGAGTATTTCTTGCTTGTTGCAAATAGCTTCTCCCCTGGAATACTATTCCCCAGATGAGGAATCCATAGAATGGGCCTCTACTCCAGAAGACATCACTTTTGGACAGTCCATTACTAAAATGAATATTTCAAATGGGTTACTTCCCAGTTGACTGAATCTAGATATTTTGAGCTGCTGCGAGTTGAATCTCCTTCACCATCTGCCATCCTCCCAGTTATAGCTGCATATCTAGATGCATTTGCATCAGTATCTAAAAATCATGACTTAGCCACCTGCTCCTAAGAGACCTGATAATTTCTATAAGGTTCTTGATGACCACAAATGTCTTGTGAACCCCCCCCCCCTTTGGCGGACCCTGCAGTGATAGCTTTTGCCGCAGATAAGCAGTCGGGACTGATCACATCCTCGTCTCTTCTGCCCACTGACAAGGATAGCAAGAATATGGACAGGCTAGGCATGAAAGTTTATACCTCTTCTACCCTAGCCTTCAGAGCCATTAGCTACCAAACCAATTTGATTAAGTATGCTTTGGACTTGGTATCCCAAGCATCTACACTTCTATACTCTCTTCCTGACTCTCCCAACAAGACAGATGTAGCATCAAAACTGACACTGGCATCCCAGGTAGCCAGGCACTCTATTAGATGCATTTATGATGCACAGAAGCCTCTGCTAGAGCTGCTGCATCTGTGCTTTGCAGATGTTCATGGCTTTGTCTACAACCATTGCCTGAAGATTTCAAATCCAAAATTCTAGATGCCCCACTAGACCACAACCTCCTGTTTGGAAAACCATTCTGCTGGACTGTTTAAGAATCTTCAGGAGAAGAGCGAGGAGGTACCAGACATATTAAGCACCGTCTGGTATCTCCTTTACCAAAATACTAGAGAAACTGTTTAGCTAATACCTCCAATGTCTGAAGAACCCCTCCCTGCAGTGCTACTCCTTCCAGGCATAGTAAAGGAACCAGGAGGCAAATCTCTTACAGGTCCGCTTCTTCTCAGCCTACACACAGATAGCCCTTTCAAGACAAAAATGGTACCAACAGTGTGTGGCTGCCTTGCCCATCTCCCCTGTCACCCCCCCCCTACTGCCGGCCCTTTTGGAGAACAATCACTTCAGAGCGCTGGGTTCTGGCAATAGTAGAAAAGGGATATTTCCTCTCTTGGAAAGAAAGCCCTACACCACGGGACATTACCCACCCCCCCCCCCAAAAAAAAAAAACTACACTTTTTCTCCCATTATACAGGATCTAGTGGCCCATGGAACCATGTAACCTATTCCCTCAGGAGAAGGAAAAGGTTTCCACTCGAGGCTAATCAAATACCAAAAATGGCGGGCTGTGGAGGCCAGTCCTGGATTTCTTTTTTAAACTTCTTTCTAAAAGTTCCTTCTTTCAAAATGCTATCCCTTCAGATCCTCTCTCCACTACTGTCACTCCCAAGCATTCATGGCCAGTCTAGACCTGAAGGAGGCCTACCTCCACACCCTTATACAGCCCACTCGCAGAAAGTGCTTATGTTTTGCTGGGCCCTGTTCTCACTTTCAATTTACTATTGCAAGGAAAAAATTAGGGAAGTGATGTCAAAATTGGTGATTTTGATGCTATATAAAGCAGTTTTGGGTACTGAATATTCATCACTGAAGAAGGCTTTTTGCCGAAACTGGTATGTGCATTTGAAAGATGGATTAAACGCACATTTTCATTACGGAGTCCCTTGGTGCTGGCTTTTCTTTTTATTTTACTCATTGAAGTTATGTGGTTGCCTTGCACCAGTCGTACCTGCTAGCTACATTTTTAGGGTGCAGTTCATTTCACCCTGGCAACTTTTCTTTCCCTACTACAGCCTGGCCCTCTTCACAGACAACACCCTGGTCATGTGGTACATCAACAAAAACAGGCCAGAGAACCACGTCTTACCTCCTCTGCAGGCTGGCAATGCAGATTTGAGATCTAGCCTCACAGAGCAACTTCTCTGCTAGCCATCAACATCCCATCCCAGGACAAACACCAAGCGGATGCTCTCTGCAGATCATTCTGTCTACATCATGAGGGGATGTTGCACAGAGAAGTTTTTCTAGACATTGATCACCAGTGGGGCACACCTCAAATAGACTTTTATTTTCCTCCTCCAGAACAGACAACTGAGAAAATTCTGTACCAAGGACCACTCCCCACTAGCCTGGAGTCTGGACACCTTCACCATCTCATGGAAGGGAAGATTTCTGTATGCCTTTCCTCTCGTTCAAAAGGTCCTCCTGAAAATCCGGAGGGATAATCCAGAAATCTTGCTGGTGACTCCCTTTTGGTCACGGCAACACTGGATGTTCTTTGTGTTTCACTGTTAGTCATCACATTTGGGTTATCCCTGCCAGGGTAGCCCTCGGCTGGCCCGAATACCAGAGACTTGGTATTTCTGCGTCGGTTGCTGTTGCTTGAGGACTGACGTCCGGTCGTTAGTAGTATAAAGTAAGGCAGTAGATGCCATTACATCGATCTTTCTTGCCGTGGAGCCCGAAGCAGAAGAGGTTCGTACGAGTGCTGGTAGGCTGCTACCCGAGTTTTCGTCTACCGAATTGAAGTTGAAGTCTTCTAAAGCTAAGTACCCGGTTGGGGATCCGTTTTTCATGCACTAACCAATTTCAGAAAAAGTTAATAGAACCACACCCAAGAACCCGACAACCCACTCTGACGCCTGTTACCTTGCCTCAGTTTCAAATGCTTAAAATGGCGGAAGACCTTATGCTGATCAGGGGAAGCCAAGCTACCCCCCTCCAAAAGGAAAAGAGATCTGTCCCCTGTCTGAACAAGAGTCCGATGAATCTGATTCATCTGAATATGAAGACATGCAACCCCTCTCCACTTACGAGGATTCTGATGCAGAGGATTCCATTCCTTCAGTGTCTCGCCCCAGAGGATTTTTCCTTTGGGGAAACCCTGCATACCTTAAGGGAGCATTTCCAATGGGAGAGTTAGGACTACCCTCAGTCTAAAAAGAGATTCAGGGAATTGCTAGATCTTCCACAACACAGACCTTTGGCTATCCTCCTAGTCCTGTATGGTTGTGGAGGATGTTTTCCTCTAATCCAGCTTGACTCCTGGCGCTCTTACTCTTGCTCCCAGAAAACCAGTCGGGTACTATAGAGTCCCTGATTCGCACAAATATATTTGCAAAAATTCTACAGCTGACCCGGATGTCATTTCTCAAGGGCCAGAAGGGATTAAAGCAACCTCTACTAAGAATCCCACCCCCTCAGACAGGGATTCACGAGCATTGGACAGATGGGGTAATGTGTTGATAAATGCATCAGAAAGTAAGCATATGAGATTTGGGAGACTTAAACTGAAAGGTGAATACTTAATACAGCACACAGTGATTGAAACTGTAGACTCATTTAAGTACCTGGGTATATATAGGTAGATTGGGCTATGAGTTTTTCTAATCCTATCAACCAATTGGCTAATAGTTATAGAACTATATAGGTTGTATAAAAAGATTTATAAAGTGTATGAAATCAAACATAATGAAGTCATGGTTAGTTAAGTTATACCAAACTTGAGTATGGAATAACAATATGGAAACCTTATAGGAAAAGAAGCATGAATAAACTGGAAAGAGTACAGCGGAAATGTATTAAGGGCATCCATGGATGTGAAAATCTAAGTTGTTATAAACGACTAAAATATCTGAACTTGTACAGTCTCTTACTGATATTTAATAGGTGATCTTATTCTGGTATATAGGGCATTTAGGGACAACTACCTCTGGGAACTTTAGGGGTTATCAAAAAGTACTAGAGAATTGTCAACCTATGTAGAAGATTTTGTAGGAATGAGAAATGTACTAATTGGTTCTCTGACAGTAGCTGATGCTTGGAACAGACTACCAAATTACATTAAAGCAAGTACTAGTTTAGATATTTTTAAGAACAGCCTGGACATTTTATTATGGGAGCAAGTGTTTTGGCCATATTGGTAAGCTAGAAGGACTTAATGCCTGTGCTTGAAACCTTTGTATGTATGAAAGTATACACTTCCCATCATGAACAGGAAGCAAGGCAGCATTCACCAAATGAAGGTGAATTACGGTGGTCTAAACGCCTAAGAGGAAGGGAACGGCAACAAAATCATTTTTTTGGAGATGGACAGAGGGAATAAAATCACCAAGGGGCGAGACCAAGAACCAAAGTGGTCGGAACGTCTACAAACGGAATTAAAGCAACACATGGAATCTGCTCAGAAGTAAGTCCTTTCAAAAACTTTGTCAACCAGCAGGAGGGTAATGCACTGCTATCCGAAATGACTGTTGAGACTCTTGAAACTGATGGGGAAGGATTTTATGGAATAAAAGATTATAGCGTTATTTGATGTGGAAAATGACCAAAATGGAGAATGTAATGCATTAAATGGCAATATTAATGAGTGTAGTATGCAGTTTTTTGATGAACAGTGAAATTTTACTGTAGAGATAATGTGTTGCCTCTGGTGGGTGGCAACATGAGTCTTTGGTCCTAGAAAGCAACAGTGAATTAACTGTTGATTTTTAGTATGCCAAATGACAGTATGATGCCTGAATGTTTAGGTATGGCTTCCAGTTTAACTGAACAACATTTAGATGAAGCTATTATGGATTGCATTAACGAACAGGAAGACATTGATGTTATAATAGCTTTGCTAAATAAAAAATGTTTAGTACCAGATATTACAAATAGTGGTGATTTTAAGATTTATAATTATTCCAGTAGACCTTTAACTTTTGAGTATGCAAATTTGTTACCCAAAGGTTTAACCTTTGTTCCGAGTAAGAGAGGTAATGTGGCAGAAGTACTTATTGACCTCATTATTTGTATGAAAATTAAATTGCAAAATGTGGTTTACTAATATACAAATCCAAGAAGAAGTTAGTAATTTAAGGAAGCCAAGTACATTTAATTCACCAACAAATAACTTTATAGGTATATATGAAAAAGTTTGAAAATGAAATAAGACAGCTAATGAAAGAAAATGCATTTGACTACAATTTAACTAAAGTACAGTATTTATTGATGGAAATAGACCCCCCCAGCATCTGTGTCATGAAGCCGGATAAGGGAAGTGGCTTGGTGATTATGGTTTCTGGGGATTATAATGCTATGAATGCTTTACTAATGGAAGAGGTATATGAACAAAGTTCATTTAATTAAATTAATCTTATGTATAGAATAGTTTATTTGAGGTTGGAGGACATGGTGCTGGAAGGGCAGCTAGATGAAAAACAGTATAATTATGTACGAAATGACCACCCTATGGTGTCTAATATTTTTGGTATCCCCAAAATTCATAAGTGGTTGATTAACCCAAAGTTTAGACCCATAGTGGATGGAAAGCTGGGAAAGACCTGCTTTATTAGTAAATGTTTGGACACAGTTATGCAAAAGGTTGGAATGTTTTGATTATATTTGTAGGGATTCTTGGCATTTTTTAGTAAAGTTAAACAGCATCTGTACATGTAAAGACAAAATACTGTTTACCATTGATGCATGTAATTTTACTGTCATTCCACATGAGACTGGCCTGGAATGGCTGAAACATCAGTTAGTAAAAACAGGCAAATACAATCAGGACACCATTAAAATGTTTGCTTTGATAGAAACTGTACTGAAAAACAATTGCATTCATTTTGAGGGACAGTACTTTAAGCAGACTACAGGTGAAGCCATGGGGGCAGCTTGTGCCCCCATTTTTGCAAATTGCGTGATGTCATTCTTGGACTGCGGTTGTGGTGCTGCGGTAGCGTTGTCACCTCAGATGTTGCCCGCTCGATTCACAGAGCGTCTCCTGTGTGGCGACTTGCGTGAATGGGCATTCCTTCGTTGAAGGTTGTGCGTTAGACCCGGCAAGCCAGCATGTAATACTGTACTGCCAATCATTAGTGGACCAGAGTTCTGCTGTGGCGACCCCTAACTGGGAAAAGCCGAAAGACTCAAACAAAAACGTGATGTCATTCTGGGAGCAAGAATGTCTTCAAGAGTGGATTCAGAGAGTATATTGTGTTGCAGTCATTTTTTGGATGACCTATTTCTTGTATGGAAAGGCAGTATAGGGTGACTGCAAACTTTTTTTGACTATTAATGCCAGTGTGGAATTTTTAAAGTTTACCTATGATTATAGTGTGGAAGATATAACTAACCTTGTTGTGGGCTTAAAGATTGATAAGGAAACTGCAAAACTTACCTCTAGCATCTATCGTAAACCTACTTTTTCCAGTTCATATTTGAATTTTGATAGTTGGCATTCTTATGTGCAAAAAAAGTCCATTAAGGGGCAGCTTGTGAGGGCTGCTAGAATAATGAGTGAAGATGCCACATTTAAGGAAGAAGTGAAGTTTATATCAGAAATGTTTTTGAATAGAGGCGATATCCTAGTGGTTTAGTGGCAATGGTGGCCAAAGAGGTGATTAAAAAGAGAGCGGATGGCATTTACCCAAAGCATTTTGGGCAGGCCTGATTGGAACAATGGTAGAGGTCAGGTAGCCTATGAGGTCAGAAAGGAGAAGCCTGATAGGAAGCTTAGTTTTCTTACTACTTTAAATTTGGATGCAGATGGAATTGTCAAAATACTCGGGTGTAATTGGGAAATGTCATATGATCAATGTATTGCGCAAAAAGTAGGTCTGCTACTGTGATTGTGTTTAGAATGGACAGATCATTCAAAAATTTGTTATAATCAAAAGGAAATGGAGGGGTTATTTCTAGCAGAAAATGGGTGAATTTTAAATGTGGAATAGGGAATTGTATGAATATAGGAAAGACCCCAGAGTATTTGAGGCTAAATGGACTGTATATACACATTGCAGGGCACTTTAACTATTGCAGTAAGAATGTGGTATATGTGGCTAGATGCCAGTCATGCCCAGTCTTTTTTGTGGGCAAAACCTGTAGACTATTTAAGGACAGGTTTAAGGTGCATTTATTGGATATAAGAAACAACAAAATGACTAACTCCTTGAGTAGGCATATATCTGAGAATAAGGACCACATTTTTAAGTTTTCTGTACTGCAACAGTTTAAGGACCCTCAAAGTAGAATATTGGATGTACATTGATATATATGAGTTAAGGTGGCAGTTGAGGCTGAATGCCACCCAGACGCCTGGTATTAATGAAAATGAGAATATTGCATGTCGTCTGAAGTTAAAAAATATTTGGGGGTAATATAATTAGTTTGACATTTGAGTGAATATTTTTAAAGTTTTTATACTGAACATTAATTTATCTGATATGTAATTGCCATGTAATGTTTTGAACTGTTGTATACACAATTGCTGTATGCATCTTGTTTTTATGTCTCTGTAGTTTTTTTTTATGCAAGTGTTTAGTATAATTAATTGGTTAATTGTGTGCTTCTTTACATAAAAGGCCTGGGTTGTAAAACTGAAACTGTTCTGATGAAGTCCCTTCAGTAGGGTAGAAAGCGCTCAACCGGTATGTGGTGTACAATAAAGCTTTTTGGATTTTACCAGTTGCTGTGAAGGATTTTTCAGTGTGTACTAATTGGTTCCCTGACAGAGTAGCTGATGCTTGGAACAGACTACCAAATTACATTAAAGCAAGTACTAGTTTAGATATTTTTAAGAACACCCTGGGCATTTATTATTGGAGCAAGTGTTTTGGCATATTGGCAAGCTAGAATGACTTGATGCCCGTGCTTGAAACATATGTATGTATGGAAGTATAGATCTCTGCTACTGTTGCTGTCAGGGCAATAAATTGTCAGTTCCATATGTTGAAATTTCAGCAACATACCTTTGAACTCCTTAAACAAAAAATGTCTTCCTTTCCTGCTATGGTAGAATCTAAAGATTTACAAGAGTTAATGCATTCTGCAAGTCAAGTAACTAAACACACCTTGCACTGTGGTTTTGACATCCTAGAAGCTTCTGGCAGGGCAGCAGTCACTGGATCTGTCATTAGAAGGCATGCATGGCTTAAGGAACAGCCCTTGCCAGATCATGTCTTATCTAAATTGTTGGATGCCTCCTTGCACAAAGACAACTTATTTGGCACTAAGGCAGAAGAGGTCTTGAAAAAGGTGGAAGAAAAAGCAAAATCTATGCAAACAGTTAAGGATTTTTTTGCAGGTCCAGCCCCCTAGGTTTAGCAGGGATTTTCCCTCCAAACAATGGTCATTTCCTGCTCCAACAGGCCCAGCTTAGACCCTGTGGAAGCAAACCCCCCCACCCACACACACACACAGACAGCAGCCCCAGGGAATGCAGAGATCTAAGCAGTGGACTACCTCCACTTCAAAACCAGGGAGATGTTCATGTTTCACTGTTGCAATCATCACATTTGGGTTATCTGCCTGCAAGTAGCCCTCAGCCGACCTGAATACCAGAGTCTTTGGATTCCTGCATCGGATGCTGTCTCTTTCAGGACGTCAGGTCGTCAGAGGTATAAAACATGCCCAAAGCAAAAACAGATGTCCTTCAAGGATGCATCTGCAGTCCTAACATATGGGTTGTCCTGCCTCAGGCAGCCCTTCGGTCGGCCGGATTCCAAAGTCTGGGTCTGGCCTCGGCTGATGTCGCACTTCACCCGACGTCATAGCTGCTGGGGTATAAAGGCATCAGCAGACGCCATTTTCCTCAGTCTTTCTTGCCGCGCGGTGCCCGAAGCAGAAGCTGTTCGCAAGTGCCGGTCGGTCAGATCCAGAGATTTCTACTACCGAAGACTTCTAAAAAAGCTAAGTACCCCGTTGGGGACTCTTTCTTGCCTCGGCTGATGTCAGACAAAGTAAATAATTGTTAACTTGTGGGGAAACAAATGCCTCATAAGGATTTCCACTCTTACTGCCTTCCTTGCTTAGGCCCAGACCACGACGTATCAGCTTGTCTAGCCTGTGCTTCCTTCAACCGACGGACGCTTAGACGTCAGTCGGAGTTTGCAGAGGAGTTTTTTGGTCCTGCTTTTGCATATAAAATGCCGTCTGAGACTCCGACTACACAATTAGCTAAAAAGCGCAAGGTAAAGGACCGACACTCGCGGTCCGCGGTTTCGGCTGAAACCACGGTTAGGCCAACCGCGAGCGTCTATGTTTCGGCTGAAACAGAGTCCTCGGTTCTTCCTTCGGCCGAAAGCATGCCTCCGATAACCGAGGCCTCACAGAGCATGGCTGAATCTGCTACTGAAATTACTGCTACAGAAGCAGGCACCCAGGATTTGTCAGACACTATTCCTTTAGACATTTCTACCCCTGCACGTGGGGCTGCTAGACCCCCTGCTTCTATGTCTATCAAGGCCTTTTCCAGGGCTAAAGCAGCTAAATCTTCTAAGGCCTTACCTACAAAAGCTCCCTCACACAGGCCTACCTCTAGTTCCCAGATACTCAGCCTAGCTGAGGATCTTATTTCTTTGATCAGGGGATCCCAACCTCACCCAGACAGGGCCTCTCAACCTCCTCCAGATAAGAGGCCTAGGACTGAACCCCCTGAACCTGTCTCTACAGACTATTCCTCGGATGACTCTGATATTTCAGACCATCAGGAAGGCCCATATTCTCCTTATGAGGATTCTGATGCAGAAGACTCCATTCCTTCTGCTTCTCCTCCTGAAGAATTTTCTTTTGGGGAAACCCCTCATTCTGAGGGAACACTTCCAATGGCAGGGCCAGGACTTTTCAGATTCAAGGAAAAGGCTAAGGACTTTTTTACACTTACCACAGCATAGGCCTTTAGCCATTCCTCCAGTACTATCAGTTGTTGATGATGCATATAATGATGCCAGTACTGCCCCTGATTCTCTTCCTCCGGCCCCTGCCAAGCCTGACAGATATTACAGGGTCCCGGACACACACACTACCACTTGTATAAGGCTCATGTTGCAGACCCAGAAACCATTTCACAGGGCCCTAAAGGTGTGGCAGCTGCCTCTGCCAAAAACCCTCTTCCCTCTGAAAGGGAATCTAGAGCATTAGAGAGATGGGGTAAAAAGGTTTATACATCTGCTACTCTTTCGGCCAGGGCCTTAAACTGTCAATTTCACATGATTCAGTACCAGGAATTTTTGTTAGACCAGCTAAATAAAAAACTGTCCTCTCCTGAACCTATAGACTGCAAGTCCCTTCAGGAATTGGTAAATAACTCTCAGCAGGTCAGTAATCATTTCTTAAAATGTGGCTATGATGCACTGGAGGCTTCCTTTAGATCAGCTATGACTGGAACAGTGATTTGAAGGCATGCCTGGTTAAAAGAGCAATCCTTACCAGACCATGTTAAGTCAAAACTCCTAGATGCTCCTATGGAGAAACAAAGTTTGTTTGGCTCCCCTGCACAGGAGGTTCTAAAGAAAGTGGAAGAAAAAGCAAAATCTGTCCAAACAGTCAAGGATTTCTTACAGGTCCAACCTCCGAGGTTTAGCAGAAATTGGCCTTCGAAGAATTGGTCCTTTCCAGACACCTCCAGAGCACAGAGAGGCAGAAATAGACGCCCAAGAGGCAGAGGTCAATCTAGGGGTGCCTACAGGGGACGTCAGTGGCAACCTGCCAACCAGAGAAGTGCTGCCACAGCTGCAACTACAACCACTTCCACAGGACAGACACAATGACTTGGCTCTGGCTCCGCCTACCAGGGAACAACTGGAAGCACCCTTGGGCAGAAAGCTAGCCTTATTTTCCGACAACTGGCATTGCATTACAGGAGACAAATGGACTTTACAAACAATAGACATGGGCTACAGGTTTCACTTCCACACTCTACCAAAAAAAGAGAGGAATGCCAAACCTTCCACCAAGCCAAAAAACAGAGGCTCAAAAACAAATCAACAACTTACTAAGGATGAGAGCTATAGAAAAGGTACCACCTATGGAACAAGGCCAAGGATTTTACTCCAGACTATTCCTTGTACCAAGAAAAGAGACTCAATGGAGGCCTATTCTCGACTTGTCCGCACTGAACACATACCTCATTGTTCCAAAATTCAAAATGCTGACCCTCCAGCAACTTCTTCCCATGCTGGGTAAGGAGTCTTGGCTGGTGACTCTAGATCTCAAGGAGGCATACCTGCACGTCCCTATACGACCAGATTGCAGAACACACCTCAGATTTCTTGCAGGATCAGAGCATTATCAATACTCAGCATTGCCCTTTGGCTTATCTACTGCGCCCAGAGTATTCACGAAATGCCTGGCATCAGTAATTGCTCATTGCAGGCTTCATTGCAGGCTTCAGGGAATTCAAATTTACCCATACCTGGACGACTGCCTAATACAAGCGGACAACAAGACAAAATTAACAAAAGATTTGGCAAATGTCATACAACTGTTGCAAGCCTTGGGGTACACAGTCAACATTCAAAAGTCAAGGCTAGTACCATCCCAAAGGATAACATTTTTGGGTGCAGAACTGGATACAACAACTCAGATGGCTTTTCTCACAGAAGAAAAACAAAAGCAACTACCAGTCTATTTCATGACATTAACAACACAAACTCAGCTTACTGCAAGGAAAGTCCTGCAAGCCCTGGGTTTCATGGCATCCTGCATAATATTGATCCCGCATGCCAGGCTGCATATGAGAAAGTTGCAATGGTACCTAAGGAATGTATGGTCTCAACACAAGCACAGTCTAGAAGCCCAGATTCCAATAATTCCATGCCTGAAAACAGAATTCCTGTGGTGGGCTCAGGCCTGTCAGATGAACAGAGGATTGCCTTTCCACAAACCACATCCAAGCCAGACCATCACCACGGACGCCTCAGACCTAGGCTGGGGGGCACACATGGAGGACAAGTGTATACAAGGCCTATGGATTCAAGACCAGCTGAATCTACACATAAATCTAAAGGAGATGCTGGCAGTAAAACATGCAATCCAGGCATTCAGACCATTCCTCCAGCAAGGTCACCTGCTAAGGACGGACAATACCACAGCCATGTGGTACATCAACAAACAGGGAGGTACACACTCATATCCTCTATGCCGGATGGCAATGGACCTGTGGAATTTGGCCCTGAATCTCAACATTCAACTACAGGCCAGGTTTGTACCACGAAAAGAAAATTCACTAGCAGACACCTTAAGCAGAACTACCACGGATGCTCACGAATGGATGCTGCATCCAGATATCTTCAAAACCATAACAAAGAAATGGGGAATGCCAGAGATAGACCTGTTCGCCTCCCCACACAACCACCAAGTGAAGAAATTCTGCTCAAGAGCATACCACCCACTTGCCTGGAGGGTGGACTCCCTTTCCTTCAGCTGGAAAAACCTGACAGCATATGCATTTCCACCTCTTCCTTTGATGTACAAAGTCCTACTGAAGATCAGAGAGGAACAGCCAAAGGTAATCCTGATACCTCCAGACTGGCCAAGGCAACATTGGTACCCGCTACTGAGAAGCATGTCTCGGACACACTCATGGCCTCTACCTCTATGTCCCTTACTTCTAACAGAACAACTACAAGACCCTGCATCCAAACTTGAAAACACTGCAGCTAGCTGCTTGGAATATTGCATAAAACAAAATAAACCAGATTTATCTCAGAGGGTTAAGGACATTATCCTGGAGGCACGCAGACCCTCCACAAGGAAGACTTATTCAGCCGAATGGAAAAGATACCTCATTTGGAGTGCAGCAAAGGGAGAAAATGTCTCATTGGCAAACATAGCACACATCCTGGAATACTTAGCAGAACTGTTCCACAATGGCCTGTCCTACTCCTCCATTGATTCATGCATCAGCAATTTCAGCAGAGTACAACATGGATCCCCCTGTCTTCTCTCATCCTCTACTCAGGCAGTTCTTGAGAGGAATCAAAAATGTAAAGCCTCCAAGGAAACCACCTTTACCTACATGGGATCTCAACTTTGTGCTGGAAAAATTACCCCCCCA
>NC_056744.1:1796357354-1796520596 GCF_019279795.1 Protopterus annectens
AGATACTGATAAGGATTTGCACGACAAATGCGGGTATTGCTTAGGTGAGGAGCACGACCATAAGGCCTGCTCCATTCGTACCAAAAACCCTTCGCAGCCATCTGGCAGCTTTAAATTTGTATCTTGAGAATCAAAGATTGAAACGCCTTGCTCGCAGGATGGATCCCAAGTCTGCTACTCTATCTGAACAACCGAGAAAGAAGGCCAAGGTTTCCAGGCCTGCTCCTGTTGCTGCTCCGCCATCAGATGTCCCGCTGACTACTGATTCAGGGGCCGAGGGACAGCTGATTCTTCCATCAGCTTCGGATCCTCTGGAAGAGGCTGTTACTGTAGCTATGGAGAGCACGGTAACGGCGCAGACCCAGATGCTGGCCTCAACTGACGTCGAGGGGGAACTAGTCAGCCGGCTGAGACTCCTTTTGCTCCAGCTCAAACCTCAAGTTTTTAGGCCAACTTCTAAGCCAATGCCTACTAAGAAAAAAACAAAAAGCCAAACACTTGAGTCCTATGCCTTGAGCTACTCCAGATTGCAGACGTTCACCAATTCCTTGCTGCAGGCCTTTATGGCCCTTAGGTCTACAGGCCCTGCACCTACAGACATTTCAGTGCTGAGCCCTAGGTCAGCCTCTGCTTTTTCCCTATCTTTAATCATTACTCAGCAGGGAGAAGAATAACCTAAACAATAAGATTCCTCTTTTGAGGAATCTGTTTCTCTCTCAAATTGCTTCTCCTGTGGACTATTACTCCCCAGATGAAGACTCTCTATTGAGGGTGATTCTCCTGCAGAGAATATTTCCTTTAGGGAAACCATCACTAAAATGAAAGAGTACTTCAAGTGGGATACTACCTTGATGGCAGATGTGCAGAAAAGATACTTTGAGCTTCTGCAGTTAAAATCTCCCTCCCCCTCAGCTATTCCACCAGTTCTGCCAGCCTTTCTGGATGCCCTTAATTCTGCTTCCAAGAATCCAGATTCTCAACCACCTGCTCCTAAAAGGCTGGATAGATTTTATAAAGTTCCAGATGAACAGAAGGTGTTCGTGTTACACTGCTGCGCAGTCATCACAATTGGGTTATCCTGTCGTTAGGTGGTACCGCAGTCGGCCAGAGTTCCAAAGTCGTGGTCCGGCATCTGTTGCTGTCGCTTCTTCCCTGACGTCAGTGCCCCAGGGGTATACAAGAGGCATCCAACGCCATATTCTTCAGTCTTTCTTGCCGCGCGGTGCCCGAAGCAGAAGCAGTTCACAAGTGCAGGTCGGCCGACTCCTGAGATTTTCAAATCGAATTTCAGACCAAAGTCTTCCATAAAGCTAAGTACCCTGTTGGGGAACCTTTTCTTGCCTCAGTCCGATGTCAGAAAAAGTTAACGATTGCATTTCTTGTGGGAAGCAAATACCTCATAAGGACTTTTTTACTGTATTCCTTGCCTAGGCCCAGACCACGACGTCACAGGTTGTCGGTTTTGTGCTAGGTTTAATAAACTAACTATTAAACGTCTGATTTCGCCCGACATTACTTTGGTAGGAAATTTAATTATACCATGCCGTCGGAGCAACAGTCCGGAATGCATAAAAAAACGCAAGGATAAGGACAGGCAGCAGAGACCCAAACCAGACTCCGAGGCCTCTGCTGGACCCGTCGCTGGTTCTCCGGTTTTCAGTGAGGCGCCTACGCAGCCCCTGACTACCGCTGATTTAGAACCTCTGGTGGCATCCGATTCCCAAGCGGAGATTACCAGGCCTCCACAGCCTTTACCTTTAGGCCCTTCCGACTCCATGGCTGAAGGAGATTCCGGTGCAGTTAAAACGCCTTCGGTTGCAGAAAGTGTCTTCAGACAGACTACACTCACTATTAAATCCTATGCAAAGCTGAAAACTCCTTTGAAAGCAAAGAAGACTGTACAGCTGTCTCCAGTACAAGGCCCCATGCCTAAGAAACAGATGCTTAAGATGGCTGAAGATTTAATTACCCTAATCAGGGGTTCCCATCCCCCGCCTGATAAAAGGTCAAGACAGGAGGAGGATTACGCTTCCTCTGACCATGTTTCAATTTCCTCAGATTCTTCTGAGGAACAGGAATACTCTTTTCCCCCTTATGAAGACTCTGATGCTGAAGAGTCTATTCCTTCATCTCCCCCAGAAGACTACTCCTTTGGGGAAACTTTACATACCATGAGGGAACATTTCCACTGGGAAGGCCAGTATTACTCTGATTCTAAGAAAAGGCTCCGAGAGTTCCTTTTACTACCCCAGCACAGACCACTTGCTATCCCACCCGTGTTAGACATTGTGGATGATGTTTATTCAGAATCTATCCTTAACCCAGACTCACTACCTCCTGCACCAGCCAAACCAGACCGATACTACAGAGTCCCTGACTCTCACAAAATTTTTATATAAAAGCCCTGTTGCTGACCCAGAAACCATTTCTCATGGTCCCAAAGGGGTTAAGGTCTCTATTGCTAAAAATCCTGTACCCTCTGAAAGGGATTCTAGAGCACTAGACAGATGGGGAAAGTATATACTTCAGTTACTCTGGCTAGGAGGACCTTAAATTGCCAGTTTCACATGCTGAAATATCAGCAATACTTGATGTCTCAATTAAAACAAAAAATGATCACACATACTGAGCAGCCTGATTACAAGGAAATGCAAGATGTGTTGCATGCAGCTGAACAAGTGGGAAAACGTACTTTGCAATGTGGATTTTATTCATTGGAAGCTTCTTGTAGAGCAGCAGTGGCAGGGTCTGTCATACGTAGGCATGCTTGGTTAAAACAACAAACTTTACCTGATCATGTTAAAGCAAAGTTATTGGATGCACCTTTACAGCAGGATGTTTTATTTGGTGTAAAAGCAGAAGAGGTTTTAAAGAAAATGGAGGATAAGGCAAAATCTATGCAGATGGTCAAGGATTTTTTTACAGATCCAACCCCCTCAATTCAGCAGAAATTGGCCAACCAAAAACTGGTCCTTTCCAGCTTCTGACAGACCACAGAGGGGCAAATACAGATGCCCAAGGGGCAGAGGTCAGCCACAAGGCTCTTACAGGCCTCGACAGTGGGGTAGCACAACTCAGAAAGGAGGAGAAGCCAGGTCTCAAGCTATCAGAAGACAAACACAATGACTTACCCCTCAGACTGCCAAGCAAATCCCCTTTGGCGGCTCCCTTGGGAGGAAAATTAGCCCTTTTTGCAGACAACTGGCACATCATCACAAAAGACAAATGGGTCCTAAATATTGTTTCTCAAGGATACAGATTCCACTTTCACACTTTACCAAGGATAAAAGGAATGCCAAACCTGCTGCCAAATCAATGGGCAGAGGCTCAAAAACAAATTACAGCTCTCATGGACATGAGAGCCATTCAACAGGTACATACACAGGAGCAAGGACAAGGATTTTACTCAAGACTCTTTCTAGTTCCCCGAAAGGACAAAGCCTGGAGACCCATTCTGGACCTCTCAATTCTAAACACATCTGCGAGTACCCAAATTCAAGATGCTAACACTACAGCAACTTCTTCCCATGCTGGGCAAGAAGGCTTGGCTAGTAACGTTGGATCTCAAGGAGGCATACCTGCATGTCCCTATAAGACAAAATTGCAGAAGATACCTCCGATTTATAGCGGGTTCAACCCATTACCAATTCTCTGCACTGCCCTTTGGCTTATCTGCTGCGCCCAGGGTCTTCTCTTCACAAAATGCCTGGCACCAGTAATTGCATACTGCAGACAGAGGAATTGAAATATATCCATATCTGGACGACTGCCTTATTCAAGCAGAAAGCAAGGACATTCTTTTAAAGCATCTGGCGTTTGTCAAACACCTATTAAGTTGCCTAGGATACACAGTAAACGAAAAGAAATCAAAACTAGTGCCCTCACAAGACATAATATTCCTGGGTGCCATCTTAAATACAACGGCCCAGATGGCTTATCTCCCGCCAGACAAGAAAGGACAACTGACTCAATACTTCATAATGATGGCAACAAAGACCCAACTCCCTGCAAGAAAAATTCTGCAGGCCTTGGGATTCATGGCATCTTGCATACTACTAATACCATATGCAAAACTGCATATGAGGAAATTAGTGGTACCTGAAAAGCGTATGGACTCAACACAGCCACAGCTTGGAAACAATACCACTCATTCCTTGCCTTCAACAGGAGTTTCTATGGTGGGCTTAGGCATGTCACCTCAAGGGATAGCCTTTACTTTACCCACAGCCAGGCAAACTATAACAGATGCATCGGATTATGCCTGGGGGGGCACACATGGCAGGACAGTGCATTCAGGGCAAATGGTCTACAGATCAAAGCATCTACATATCTATCAAAAAGAGATGCTAGCTGTACAAAATGCCCTAACAGCTTTCAAGGACCTCCTACATCCAGGACAACTCCTAATAAAGACGGACAACACCACAGTAATCTGGTACATAAACAAGCAAGGGGGCACACATTCCTACCCCCTATGCAGGCAAGCAATGACCTTGTGGAACACAGCATTGACCTTCCAAGTTCAACTATAAGCACAATTCCTGCCAGGAAAGAAAAACACATTGGCAGACGATCTAAGCAGAAACATCATGGATCCTTACGAGTGGAGACTAGATCCACAAGTATTCGCAATAACTCAAAAATTGGGGAGCCCAGACATAGATCTGTTTGCCAACCCCCAAAACTACCATCTTCGGAAATTTTGCGCAAGGACATGCCACAGACTAGCTTGAAAAGTGGACCCCCTCTCATTCAGTTGGAAAACATTGGCAGTGTATGCCTTTCCTCCACTGCCTCTTCTGGCAAAGGTGCTGCTGAAAGCCAGATTAGAGAGGCCACAAATGATACTCATTGCTCCAGATTGGCCACACCAACACTGGTATCCAATACTAAGGAACATAGCTCAAGGCCCACCATGGAGTTTGCCTCAAATTCCTCACCTGCTCACTCAGCAAAACAATCAGATTCTGCACAGCCAGCTCAAGACTTTAAATCTAGCTGCATGGCAAATTACCTAAGCAACCAGTCAACACGTCTTTCTAAAGCTGTTATGGATGTCATTCTGGAGGCCAGGAGTTCCGGCACCAGGAAAACCTATTCAGACAAATGGAAAATATTTTGCGCCTGGAACCAGGCTAAAGGCCAAAATCCCCTTGCTCAAAATATTCTTCAGATTCTACAATATTTAACTGAGATGTTGCTCAAAGGACTTTCTTTTTCATCTACTAAGATCCCTTTCAGCTCACTATAACACGGATCCTCCTATATTTTCACATCCATTACTAAGACAGGACCTCAGAGGGGCTAAGAGCATAAGACCGCCCCGGAGAGCACCAACTTGTGATCTCAACTTTGTTCTGGAAAAACTTACACTACCGCCATTTGAACCAGCTTTTACAGCTGATTTACAGTTTCTATCTTGGCTAACTGCCCTGCTGCTAGCAATTACTTCATCACAAAGAGTCTCAGAGCTACAGGCCCTAATGGCAGTGGAGCCTTTCATCATTTTTCATGAAGACAGAGTCGCTTTACGAACTAACCCTTCCTTTATGCCAAAGGTGGTATCCAGTGTGGCCCTAAACCAAGCCATTCATTTGCCCACCTTTTTCCCAAACCCCCAGAACAAAGGAGAAAGGCTCCTACACTCTTTGGACATTCACAGGCAATTATGTTACTACTTGGATAAAACTAAGGCTTTCAGAAAATCTGACCAGCTCTTTGTATCCTACGCTGCAGGATCACAAGGAAAAGCTATCTCAAAACAGATAATTTCTAAATGGATAGGACATTGTATCCGATGTCCTTCATGGATGCATCTGCAGTCATAACTGGGTTGTCCTGTCGTCAGGCAGCCCTTCAATCGGCCGGATTCCAAAGTCCGGGTCCGGCTTCGGCTGATGTCGCACTTCACCCGACGTCATCTCTGTTGGTCTTCGGGTATAAAGGCATCAGCCGACGCCATTTTCCCCAGTCTTTCTTGCCGCGTGGCGCCCGAAGCAGAAGCTGTTCGCAAGTGCCGGTCGGTCGGATCCAGAGATTACTTCTACCGAATACTACTTCGAAGACTTCTAAAGCTAAGTACCCCGTTGGGGACTCTTTCTTGCCTCAGCCGATGTCAGAAAAAGTTAATAATTGTTTAACCTGTGGGAAACAAATACCTCATAAGGATTTCCACTCTTACTGTCTGCCTTGTTTAGGCCCAGCCCACGTAGCAGCCTGTTCGCCTGTGCTTCTTTCAACCGAGCGGCTTAGGCGTCGGTCGGAGTTTGCTGAACAGTTTTTCGGTTCTGATTTTGCGTATATTATGCCGTCGGATCCTCCGACTACCCAAACTGCTAAAAAGCGCAAAGATAAGACCGACACTCGCGTCCGCGGTTTCGCGAAACCATGGTTAAGCAAACGAGTGTCTCGGTTTCGGCGAAACCGAGAAAACTGATCAAAATACAGCAGAATCTATCACTACACTGAGGCCCCTGCTACTTCTCTTGAATCGGCCTCAGAAATTTTATCCACTACGGTGGTTGCCACTGACTTATCAGACACCATTCCCTTGGATGTGTCTACCCCAGCACGTGGTGCTGCTAGGCCTCCAGCAGCCATGTCCATTAAGGCCTTTGCCAGGGCCAAAGCAGCCAAAACTACTAGAACAGTGCCTGCTAAACCACCTTCAACCCGGCCCTCTTCTAGTGCACAAATGCTTACTCTGGCAGAAGATTTAATTTCATTAACTAGGGATCTCAATCTCACCCAGACAGGGCCTCTCAGCCCCCAGAGAAGAGACCTAGGGCAGAGCCCCCCGAGCCTGTGTCCTCTGATGATTCTGCTGATGAATCAGACTTAACAGACCAGCCAGAGGCTCCTTTCTCCAATTTTGAAGACTCAGATGCTGAAGAATCCATTCCAGCTGCCTCCCCACCAGAAGAATTTTCCTTTGGGGAAACCTTACATGCCATGCGAGAGCAGTTCCAATGGCAGCAGCAGGATTTCTCAGATTCCAGAAAAAGACTGAGAACCTTCCTGCACCTTCCACAACACAGGCCCTTAGCTATACCTCCTGTGCTCTCTGTAGTGGATGATGCCTTCAATGATGTCTGCTCTGCACCAGATTCTTTACCTCCAGCCCCTGCCAAACCAGACAGATTTTACAGGGTACCAGACACTCATCACCACCTTTACAAGGCCCCTCTTGCAGACCCCGAAACTATATCCCAGGGTCCCAAGGCAGTAGCCGCGACCACAGCTAAAAACCCTATTCCTTCTGAAAGGGAAGCCAGGTCTCTAGACAGATGGGGCAAAAAGGTTTACACTTCAGCTACTCTTTCAGCTAGAGCTTTAAACTGTCAGTTTCACATGATACAATACCAAGAGTTTATGCTTGATCAGTTAACAAAAAAGCTATCCTCTGATGAATCAATTGATAAGAAATATGTATTAGAAATGGTAAATAACATACAACAGGTTAGTAACCATTCCTTAAAATGTGGCTATGATGCACTGGAGGCTTCATTTAGATCAGCCATGACTGGCACAGTGATAAGAAGGCATGCATGGCTAAAGGAACAAGCTTTACGGATCATGTTAAAGCTAAGTTATTAGATGCACCTATGGATAAGACCAGCTTGTTTGGTACACCTGCCCAGCAGGTAATGAAGAAAATGGAAGAAAAGGCAAAATCTGTTCAATCGGTTAAAGATTTCTTGCAGGTCCAACCCCCAACGTTTAGCAGGAACTGGCCTCCCACAAATTGGTCCTTTCCTGACTCCACAAGATCCCAAAGGGGCAGGAATAGCCGTTCCAGAGGCAGAAACCAATCCAGAGGAGGTGCCTACAGAGGACGACAGTGGCAAGGTAACAACAGAGGCACAGACACAACCACTGCCACTACAACAACACAGCCACAGTGACTTAACTCTAAACCCACCTACCAGGGAACAAATAGCAGCTCCATTAGGCGGCAAATTAACCTTATTTTCAAAGAACTGGCACTATATCACAAAAGACAAGTGGATTTTACAAACCATAGATCAAGGTTACCGGTTCCACTTCCACACTTTACCAGTCAAAAGAGGAATGCCAAATCTACCTCCAAATCAAAAAACAGAGGCTCTACAACAGATAAGGCAGTTAGCAAACATGAGAGCTGTGGAAAGAGTGCCAACAACAGAACAAGGAAAGGGATTCTATTCAAGACTATTCCTAGTTCCAAGAAAGGAAAAAAGTTGGAGACCTATTCTCGACCTGTCCACCTTAAATACATACATCATTGTCCCAAAATTCAAAATGCTGACCCTACAGCAACTTCTTCCCATGCTGGGCAAGGAGTGTTGGCTGGTAACTCTAGATCTCAAGGAGGCATACCTGCACGTCCCCATTCGACCAATCTGCAGAAGATACCTCAGATTTCTTGCAGGATCAGAGCATTATCAATTCTCAGCATTGCCCTTTGGCTTATCTACTGCGCCCAGAGTAGTCACAAAATGCCTGGCATCAGTAATCGCCCACTGCAGACTACAGGGAATTCAAATTTACCCATACCTGGACGACTGCCTGCTACAAGGGGACAACAAAAGCAAGCTGACAACAGATTTACAAAGGGTCATTTACTTGCTACAAGCACTGGGATACACAGTCAATTTACAAAAATCAAGGCTGATCCCATCCCAGACAAGGACATTCTTGAAGCGGAATTGGACACAGTAAAACAAATGGCTTTCCTAACTGCAGAAAAACAGAGAACTCCCTCTTTACTTCTTGGCACTAACAAAACAGAACAAGTTAACAGCAAGAAAAGTACTGCAGGCCTTGGGCTTCATGGCATCATGCATTATCTTGGTTCCACTTGCCAGACTACATATGAGAAAACTACAGTGGTACCTAAAGAATTTATGGTCCCAACACAGGCACAGCCTAGAAACAGAAATTCCACTAATTCCATGCTTAAAACAGGAGTTCCTATGGTGGGCTCAAGCATGCCAGTCAAACCCAGGGCTACCCTTTACAGATGTCAAGCAAGCCAAACCATCACAACAGGCGCTTCAGACCTAGGATGGGGGCCCACATGCTGGACAAATGCGTGCAAGGATTGTGGGCAGGATCAACTTCACCTGCACATCAACCTAAAAGAAATGCTGGCAGTAAAACTGGCAATCCAAAACTTCAGACCATTTCTCAGAGGGCCAGTTGATGATAAGGACAGACAACACCACAGTCATGTGGTACATCAACAAACAGGGAGGCACTCATTCATACCCCCTATGCAGAATGACTTTGGAGCTGTGGAACCTGGCACTCAGCTACAACATCCAGTTACAGGCAATATTTGTACCGGGAAAAGAAAATACTCTAGCAGACATATTAAGCAGAACCACATCGGATGCCCCCGGACATCTTCAAGACCATCTCAAAGAAATGGGGAATGCCTCAGATAGACTTATTTGCTTCCCCTCTCAATCACCAGCTCAAAAAGTTCTGCACAAGGACATTCCACCCACTAGCATGGAAAGTGGATTCGCTCTCCTTCAGCTGGAAAGGCCTAGCAGCATATGCATTCCCACCTCTTCCCTTGATACACAAGGTATTACTAAAAATCAAGGAAGAACGTCCAAGGATAATCCTAATAGCTCCAAACTGGCCAAGACAACACTGGTACCCACTGCTGAGGAGCATGTCTCAGAACAATATGTGGCCAATACCCTGATGCCTTTGATGTTAACTCAGAACAACTACAGCATCATGCATCCAAACCTAAAAGCGTTGCAACTGACTGCATGGAACAACACATAGCAGCAGCTAATCCAGAACTTTCCCAAAGAGTTAAAGACATTATACTTGAAGCCGCAGACCTTCAACAAGAAGGAACTATGCAGGAAAATGGAAAAGGTTTGTCATTTGGAGTACTGAAAGAGGAAAAGATGTGTCAAACATAGATATGCCTAACATCCTGGAGTATCTGGCAGAACTTCTACATTCAGGCCTGTCCTACTCCTCCATCAAGATACATGCATCAGCTATATCAGCAGAATACAGCTTTGATCCACCTGTTTTTTCACACCCATTACTCAGACAGTTCCTCAGAGGAATCAAAATGTAAAACCTCCAAGGAAACCACCATTACCAGCTTGGGACTTGAACTTTGTGCTAGAAAAGTTGACACTATCACCCTTTGAGCCAGCAGCAACAGCAGACCTACAGCATCTATCGTGGAAAACCGCCTTCCTACTGGCAATAACCTCAGCCAGGAGGGTTTCTGAACTCCAGGCCCTAATGGCAGTACAACCCTTCCTAATCTTCCATCCAGATAGTGTCCATGAGGACTAATCCTACATTTATGCCTAAGGTGGTATCCAGAGTGTCTTTAAACCAGGCAATCCACCTACCTACCTTCTTTCCCAACCCACAAAACAGAGGCGAAAGAATACTGCATACCTTGGATGTACATAGACAGCTACGCTACTACCTGGACAGAACAAAAAGTAGCAGAAAAACTGATCAGCTTTTTGTAGCCTATGCAACAGGAAGGGAAGGAAAAGCTATTTCCAAACAGACAATCTCCAAATGGATAGGAAATTGCATACGATTCTGTTACTCCTTCCATGGAAAACCAATTCCACAGAACATAAGACCTCATTCCACAAGGGCAACAGCCACTACCACAGCCTTTTACGAGGAGTGGCAACCAAAGACATTATTGAGGCGGCTACTTGGACCTCCGTGCATACATTTGCCAAGCATTATAATTTGCCTCTATATTCCAGATCCCGAGCAGGGTTTGCCACTGCTGTACTGCAAGGGATCCTAAACACACCATAATCTAGTTTCTTCCTCCTCCCCTAGTTGGCTATGGTATTCTACCCAGTTGTTATGACTGCAGATGCATCCATGAAGGACATAGTACAGTTTTGTACCTACCATAAATGTAGATGTCCGAACTGGATAGCATCTGCAGTCAGGATTACCCTCCCTCCTTCCCTCTGTGGTACTCCTAGGGTGTTTACCCTCCTAATAGCTAGCTGGTGGGGGGAGTCTTTTATGGTGTATTTGTTGTATATATGTACATACATGCTTATTTTTTGGTGTTTACCACTATCTTTTTGGAAACATTGGCATTTATCCAAAATTTTTAGCCTACAAGAGGGCTACTGGCATCTGGGGCAAGAAACAGAGGAAAATGGCGTCGGCTGATGCCTTTATACCCGAAGACCAACAGAGATGACGTCGGGTGAAGTGCGACATCAGCCGAAGCTGGACCCGGACTTTGGAATCCGTCCGACTGAAGGGCTGCCTGACGACAGGACAACCCAGTTGTTATGACTGCAGATGCTATCCAGTTCGGACATCTACATTTATGGTAGGTACAAAACTGTACTTTTCTGCTACACATACCATGGGAAACCTGTACCTGATAACATTGGGTCCCATTCAACCAGGGCTACAGCTACATCAACAGCCTTTCTCAGAGAGGTACCAACCAAGGATATTTTGGAGCCTGCAACTTGGAGTTCAGTGCACACCTTCACCAAGCACCATCACTTACCTCTATACTCTAAAAACCAGAGCTGGCTTTGCTACTGCAGTTCTGCAGGGCCTACTAATTTCTCCAAACCCAGTTTAGTTCACCGCCCATCCTTAGCTTTGGGATTCAACCCAAGTGTGATGACTGCAGCAGTGTAACACGATGAACATAGTACAGATTTGTACCTACCATAAATGTAGATGTTCGAGTGTTCACACTGCTGCAGTCCAGATTACCCTCCCTCCATCCCCTCTGACCTAGCTGAACTTCTCTATACCTTTCTATCCTGTACAACCTTTGTGGTGTATTTGCTTGTAATTGAAGGTATTCCTTTTATTTCCTTTATATGTTTTAGTAGCAATATGTATTGCCTACCTACTTGGGGGCACCTGACATCTGGGGCAAGAAAAACTGAAGAAAATGGCATTGGATGCCTCTTGTATATACCCCTGGCGCACTGACATCAGGGAAGAAGCGATAGCAACCGACGCTGGACAAAGACTTTGGAACTCTGGCCGACTGCGGGACTGCCTGACGGCAGGATAACCCAAGTGTGATGACTGCAGCAGTGTGAACACTCTAACATCTACATTTATGGTAGGTACAAAACTGTACTTTTCTAGTGAAACCTCCCATGGCTGACCCTGCAGTCATTGCTGTGTCCTGACTGACTAGGCAATTACTCTCTTGCTTCCCTTTTGCCCACAGACAGAGATAGCAAAGACCATGGATAGAATGTTTAAAAAAAAGTGTATACCTCCACCTTAGCCTGTCGGGCTATAAAATACCAAACAAACATGGTAAAATACATCTTAGACCTGGTTTCCCAGGCCTCCACCTTGCTTGCCTCTACCCCTGACTGTCCTACAAAAAATGACATTGCATCTAAACTTTCTTTAGCTACTCAAGTAACCAGGCAGTCTAAGTGCAGTTATGATGCAGCAGGAGCATCAGCCAGGTCTGCTGCTTCCGTATCTGTCTTGCGTAGATATTCCTGGCTACGACTCCAACCTCTACCAGAGGACTTTAAATCCAAGATGATGGATGCTCCACTAGACCACAATCTCTTATTTGTTAAGAATTCAGCAGAAGTTTTCAAAAATTTACAAGACAAAAGTAAAGAGCTTCAAGACAAGCACTTGCTGGTGTCCCCCTTCCCCAAATACTACAGGAACTACCCTGCTAAGACTTCTTTTGTAAGAAGAACTCCGTCTGCATCTTGTCCTCCCTCCTCCTCTAGACCTCGTAAAGGGTCCAAGAGATTGCCTTACTGCAGACCTAATTCCCAGGGACCAGCCAAGCAGCCTTTTCCTGACCGAAGAGGTTCTACTTCAGAGTGCCTAGATCAGCTCCCTCTGTCTGCCTGCCTTACTCAGTGCCTCCCCTTCTGGAAAGCAATTACCTCATATACTTGGGTGGTTTCCATCATCCAAAAAGGATATTTTCTATCCTGGAAGGAAAAGCCAAAAACGAAAGGAATTCCCTTCCCTCCAGGAGACCAGCTGTATTTATTCTCTTATTGAAATAACTCCTGACTCTAAGAACTATAGAGTCTTTTCCCTCAGGTCAGAAAGGAAAAGGCTTGTATTCCCACCTTTTCATAGTCCCAAAATAGGATGGCCCTTAGAGGCCAGTCCTTGACTTTTCTAAACCTGTTCCTAAAGGTTCCGTCCTTCAGGGTGCTCTCCCTATAAACTTTGCTACCCCTCATTCCACCCAAAGCCTTCATGGTCAGTCTGGATCTAAAGGATGCCTACCTGCACATCTCTATCGGACGCCTCCACAGGAGGCTTCTGTGCTTTACTGGGCATTCTTCACACTTTCAGTTTACAGCCTTGCCCTTTGGCTTGTCTGTTGCTCTGAGTATTTACAAAGTGCCTGGCCCCAGCCGTTGCCTATTGCAGAACCAAGGGACTACAAATCTACCCTTATCTGGACGGCATTCTTATTCTGGCAGAATCTGAATCTACCCTGCAAAGCCATCTCAAATTCACAAGGACTGTCCTCCACAACTTCGCCTTCACCATCAACTTCCAGAAGTCCTCGCTTCTTCCTCAGCAGGACAAAGTTTTCCTAGGCTGCAGTATAGGAACAGACTTGATATTGTTCTTTCTCCCACTGGACATAGTGCATATTCCCTCCAGCCATTTTCAAGGCCTTCTTAAGAAATCCCATCTCTCAGCAAGACGATTTCTGCAAGTCCTAGGCCTCGTGGCAGCAGCCATTCTGTTGCTCCCATTAGCCAGAATACACGAGAAAATTGCAATGGTATTTATAAAATGTATGGTCTCAAAGCCAACATTCATTAGACAAACGTATTCCCCTCCTGCCTTGCCTAAAAGCAGAACTAAAGTGCTGGATTCAGCAAGTTTCCCCGAACCAGGGCATCCCACTCCAGCTATAACCCCATCAATCAAACCATGCACACAGTTGCATCAGATTTAGGGTGGGGAGCAGAGTTAAAGGGCTTCAGGGCACAACAGCGTTGGAACCCTGCACTTCAAAAGCAAAACACATCAATGTTAGGGGAAATGACAGCAGTATTACTGTCTCTCAAAGCTTTCCTTCCAGTCTTGCAACCAGGCCTGCTACACATTGTGACAGACAACACAACTCTCGTGGTACCTCAACAAGCAAGGAGGGACAAAGGTGTACAAGTTGACAGATAAATCTGCAAGTCTGGGAAACAGCAACCAGATGCAACCTGTTACTGGAGGCCTCTTGCATCCCCTCTCATGAAAACAAACAAGCAGACTTGCTCAGCAGAACAACCTCCTCTTAGCACGAATGGATGTTGCACAGGGAAACCTTCTTAGACATTGTCCACCAGTGGGGCGCACACCAAGTAGATCTCCTCCCCTCAGAACAGATAAACAGATTTTGCTTCAGGGATCACACTCCACTAGCATGGAGAGTGAATGCCTTCAGCTTTCCATGGAAGGGAATGTTCCTGTACACCCCCTCCCCCCCATCTAATACATCAGATCCTACTGAAGATCAACAAAGACCAACCTGAAATATTGCTGGTGAGTCCCTTTTGACCAAGGCAGCACTGGATGTCCTTCATGGATGCATCTGCAGTCATAACAACTGGGTTGTCCTGTCGTCAGGCAGCCCTTCAGTCGGCCGGATTCCAAAGTCCGGGTCCGGCTTCGGCTGATGTCGCACTTCACCCGATGTCATCTCTGTTGGTCTTCGGGTATAAAGGCATCAGCCGGCGCCATTTTCCTCAGTCTTTCTTGCGGCGTGGCCGAAGCAGAAGCTGTTCGCAAGTGCCGGTCGGTCGGATCCAGAGATTACTTCTACCGAATACTACTTCAAGACTTCTAAAGCTAAGTACCCGTTGGGGACTATTTCTTGCCTCAGCCGATGTCAGAAAAAGTTAATAATTGTTTAACCTGTGGGAAACAAATACCTCATAAAGATTTCCACTCTTATTGTCTGCCTTGTTTAGGCCCAGCTCACGGCGTAGCGGCCTGTTCGCCTGTGCCCGTTCAACCGACACGCTTAGGCGTCGGTCGGAGTTTGCTGAACAGTTTTTCGGTTCTGATTTTGCGTACATTATGCCGTCGGATCCTCCGACTACCCAATCTGCCAAAACGCAAAGATAAAGACCGACACTCGCGGTCCGCGGTTTCGGCGAAACCATGGTTAAGCAAACTGAGTGTCTCGGTTTCGGCGAAACCGAGAAAACTGATCAAAGTACAGCTGAATCTATCTCTACAACTGAGGCCCCTGCTACCACTCTTGAAACGGCCTCAGAAATTTTATCCACTACGGTGGTTGCCACTGACTTATCAGACACCATTCCCTTGGATGTCTCTACCCCAGCACGTGGTGCTGCTAGGCCTCCAGCAGCCATGTCCATTAAGGCCTTCGCCAGGGCTAAAGCAGCAAAGACTACTAAAACAGTGCCTGTTAAACCCCCTACAACCAGGCCCTCCTCTAGTTCTCAAATGCTTACTTTGGCAGAAGATTTAATTTCATTAATTAGAGGATCTCAATCTCACCCAGACAGGGCCTCTCAGCCCCAGAGAAGAGACCTAGGGCAGAGCCCCCTGAGCCAGTGTCCTCTGATGAGTCTGCCGATGAATCAGACATAACTGATCAGCCAGAGGCTCCTTTCTCCAATTTTGAAGACTCTGATGCTGAAGAATCCATTCCAGCTGCTTCCCCACCAGAAGAATTCTCCTTTGGGAAACCTTACATGCCATGAGAGCAGTTCCAATGGCAGCAGCAGGATTTTTCAGACTCCAGAAAAAGACTTAGGACCTTTCTGCACCTTCCACAGCACAGGCCCTTAGCTATACCTCCTGTTCTCTCTGTGGTGGATGATGCTTTCAATGATGTCTGCTCCGCACCAGATTCTTTACCTCCAGCCCCTGCCAAACCAGACAGATTTTACAGGGTGCCAGACACTCATCACCACCTTTACAAGGCCCTCTTGCAGACCCGAAACTATATCCCAGGGTCCCAAGGCAGTAGCCGCGACCATAGCAAAAAACCCTATTCCTTCAGAAAGGGAAGCAAGGTCATTAGACAGATGGGGCAAAAAGGTCTACACTTCAGCTACTCTCTCACCTAGAGCTTTAAATTGTCAGTTTCACATGATACAATACCAAGAGTTTATGCTTGATCAGTTAACTAAAAAGCTAACCACTGATGAATCTCTTGATAAGAAATATGTATTAGAAATGGTAAATAACATACAACAGGTTAGTGACCATTCCTTAAAATGTGGCTATGATGCACTGGAGGCTTCATTTAGATCAGCCATGACTGGCACAGTGATAAGAAGGCATGCATGGCTAAAGGAGCAAGCTCTACGGATCATGTTAAAGCTAAGTTGCTAGATGCTCCTATGGATAAGACAAGTTTGTTTGGTACACCTGCCCAGCAGGTTATGAAGAAAATGGAAGAAAAGGCAAAATCTGTTCAAACGGTTAAAGATTTCTTGCAGGTTCAACCCCAAGGTTTAGCAGGAACTGGCCTGCCAAAATTGGTCCTTTCCTGACTCCACAAGACCTCAAAGGGGCAGGAATAGACGCGTTCCAGAGGCAGAAACCAATCCAGGGAGGTGCCTACAGAGGACGACAGTGGCAAGGTAACAACAGAGGCACAGACACAACCTCTGCCACTACATCAACTCAACCACAGTGACTTAACCTAAATCCGCCTACCAGGGAACAAATAGCAGCTCCCTAGGCGGAAAATTAACCTTATTTTCAAAGAACTGGCACTATATAACAAAAGACAAGTGGATTTTACAAACCATAGATCAAGGTTACCGGTTCCACTTCCACACTTGACCAGTCAAAAGAGGAATGCCAAATCTACCGCCAAATCAAAAAACAGAGGCTCTACAACAGATAATGCAGTTAGCAAACATGAGAGCTGTGGAAAGAGTGCCAACAGCAGAGCAAGGAAAGGGGTTCTACTCCAGACTATTCCTAGTTCCAAGAAAGGAAAAAAGTTTGAGACCAATTCTCGACCTGTCCGCCTTAAATACATACATCATTGTCCCAAAATTCAAAATGCTGACCCTACAGCAACTTCTTCCCATGCTGGGCAAGGAGTGTTGGCTGGTAACTCTAGATCTCAAGGAGGCATACCTGCACGTCCCCATTCGGCCAATCTGCAGAAGATACCTCAGATTTCTTGCAGGATCAGAGCACTATCAATTCTCAGCATTGCCCTTTGGCTTATCTACTGCGCCCAGAGTATTCACAAAATGCCTGGCATCAGTAATCGCCCATTGCAGACTACAAGAATTCAAATTTACCCATACCTAGACGACTGCCTGCTACAAGGGGACAACAAAAGCAAGCTGACAACAGATTTACAAAGGGTCATTTACTTGCTGCAAGCACTGGGATACACAGTCAGTCTACAAAAGTCAAGGCTGATACCATCCCAAACAAGGACATTCTTGGGCGCGGAATTGGACACAGTAATACAGATGGCATTCCTAACAAAGGAAAAACAAAAAGAACTCCCTCTTTACTTCTTGCACTAACAAAACTGAACAAGTTAACAGCAAGAAAAGTACTGCAGGCCTTGGGCTTCATGGCATCATGCATAATCTTGGTCCCACTTGCCAGACTACATATGAGAAAACTACAGTGGTACCTAAAGAATTTATGGTCTCAACACAGACACAGCCTAGAAACAGAAATCCCACTAATTCCATGCTTAAAACAGGAGTTCCTATGGTGGGCTCAGGCATGCCAGTCAAACCCAGGGCTACCCTTTCGCAGATGTCAAGCAAGCCAGACCATCACAACAGACGCTTCAGACCTAGGATGGAGGGCCCACATGCTGGACAAATGCGTGCAAGGATTGTGGACACAGGATCAACTTCACCTGCACATCAACCTAAAAGAAATGCTGGCAGTAAAACTGGCAATCCAAAAGTTCAGACCATTTCTCAGAGGGCCAGTTGATGATAAGGACAGACAACACCACAGTCATGTGGTACATCAACAAACAGGGAGGCACTCATTCATACCCCTGTGGAGAATGACTTTGGAGCTGTGGACCCTGGCACTCAGCTACAACATCCAGTTACAGGCAATATTTGTACCGGGTAATGAGAATACTCTAGCTGACATATTAAGCAGAACCACATCGGATGCCCACGAATGGAAGCTGCACCGGACATCTTCAAGACCATCTCAAAGAAATGGGGAATGCCTCAGATAGATCTATTTGCATCACCTACCAATCACCAGCTCAAAAAATTCTGCACAAGGACATTCCACCCACTAGCATGGAAAGTGGATTCGCTCTCCTTCAGCTGGAAAGACCTAACAGCATATGCATTCCCACCTCTTCCCTTGATACACAAGGTATTACTAAAAATCAAGGAAGAACGTCCAAGGATAATCCTGATAGCTCCAAACTGGCCAAGACAACACTGGTACCCACTGCTGAGGAGCATGTCTCGGAACAATATCTGGCCAATACCCTGATGCCTTTGATGTTAACCCAGAACAACTACAGCATCATACATCCAAACCTAAAACGTTGCAACTGACTGCATGGAACATCACATAGCAGCAGCTAATCCAGAACTTTCCCAAAGAGTTAGAGACATTATTCTTGAAGCACGCAGACCTTCAACAAGAAGAAACTATGCTGGAAAATGGAAAAGGTTTGTCATTTGGAGTACTGAAAGAGGAAAAGATGTGTCAAACATAGATATGCCTAACATTCTGGAGTACCTAGCCGAACTTCTTCATTCAGGCCTGTCCTACTCCTCCATCAAGATACATGCATCAGCTATTTCAGCAGAATACAGCTTTGATCCACCTGTTTTTTCTCACCCTTTGCTCAGGCAGTTCCTCAGAGGAATCAAGAATGTAAAACCTCCAAGGAAACCACCATTACCAGCTTGGGACTTAAACTTTGTGCTAGAAAAATTGACACTATCACCCTTTGAACCAGCAGCAACAGCAGACCTACAACACCTGTCATGGAAAACTGCTTTCCTACTGGCAATTACTTCAGCAAGGAGGGTTTCAGAATTACAGGCCTTAATGGCAGTGCAACCCTTCCTAATCTTCCACCAGGATAGAGTGTCCATGAGGACTAATCCTACATTTATGCCTAAGGTGGTATCCAGTGTGTCTTTAAACCAGGCAATCCACCTTCCTACCTTCTTTCCCAACCCACAAAACAGAGGGGAAAGAATATTGCATACCTTGGATGTACATAGACAGCTACGCTACTACTTGGACAGAACAAAAAGTAGCAGAAAGACTGACCAACTTTTTGTAGCCTATGCAACAGGAAGGGAAGGAAAAGCTATTTCCAAACAGACAATCTCCAAATGGATAGGAAATTGCATACGATTCTGTTATGCCTTCCATGGAAAACCAATTCCACAGAACATAAGACCTCATTCTACAAGGGCAACAGCCACTACCACAGCCTTCTTACGAGGAGTGGCAACCAAAGACATTATTGAGGCTACTTGGACCTCCGTGCATACATTTGCCAAGCATTATAATTTGCCTCTATATTCCAGATCCCGTGCAGGGTTTGCCACTGCTGTACTGCAAGGGATCCTAAACACACCATAATCTAGTTTTATCCTCCTCCCGTTGTTGGCTATGGTATTCTACCCAGTTGTTATGACTGCAGATGCATCCATGAAGGACATAGTACAGTTTTGTACCTACCATAAATGTAGATGTCCGAACTGGATAGCATCTGCAGTCAGGATTACCCTCCCTCCTTCCCCTCTGTGGTACTCCAAGGGTGTTTACCCTCCTAATAGCTAGCTGGTGGGGGGGAGTCTTTTATGGTGTATTTGTTTGTACATATGTGCATACATGCTTATTTTTGTGTTTACCTCTATCTTTTTGGAAACATTGGCATCTATCTAAATTTTAGCCTTCAAGAGGGCTACTGGCATCTGGGGCAAGAAACACTGAGGAAAATGGCGTCGGCTGATGCCTTTATACCCGAAGACCAACAGAGATGACGTCGGGTGAAGTGCGACATCAGCCGAAGCCGGACCCGGACTTTGGAATCCGGCCGACTGAAGGGCTGCCTGACGACAGGACAACCCAGTTGTTATGACTGCAGATGCTATCCAGTTCGGACATCTACATTTATGGTAGGTACAAAACTGTACTTTCCCCCTTCACTTACTAGCCAAGGGCAATCACCACAAGTTACCCCACAAGGTGGACCTACTCACCCAAAAATGGATCTCTCATTCACCCTCAGCTGCCTTTACTGCATCTGACCGTTTGAGTGATCAACTTCTGATCCCTTGCAAACAACTGTACTCAGAAGACGTGCTGTCAGTCCTGAGGGAGAACAGGAAACCATCTGCCAGAAAAAAACTATTTGTCCAAAGATTCACAAATTTGTGTGCGCTGAAGGACAGGAGCCCTTTTCAAGCAGATGCCTCATTGGTCCTTATTTATGTATGTGAGCTCATTAAGGAAAGGACTAGCATATTCATCTCAAAGTCCACCTTTCTGCCATTTCAGCCTGCTTGCCTTTACAGCCACCTCTGCTCTCCAGACTCGACAAACTTTTCCTGAGAGGGGTCTTGCATATCAGATCACCAAGGAAACCCATCCCTCCTCCCTGGGACCTCAATGTCATACTGGAAGAACTAACCCTACCTCCTTTTGAGCCAACAAGCACAGCATCCCTGCAAATGTGCACATGGAAAACCATCCTCTTAGTGGCCGTTGCCCCTGGAAGAAGAGTGTCTGAACTGCTGGACCGTTATGGCCTGTCCCCCTTAAACCACCTTACACAAGGACAGGGTGATGTTATGCACTAACTGTTCCTTACATGCCCAAAGTGGTGAATGAACAATCTCTTAACCAGTCTATTAATCTACCAACGTTCTTTCCCTCTTCATCTAATTACGCAGAGAGGGTCCTCCATTCTCTGGATGTGCTCAGACAACTAAGATTTTACTTAGACAAAACTAAATCTTTCAGAAAGTCTGATAAGCTCTTCATCTCCTTCCACCCCAGGGCTCTGGGTAAGGCAGTATCCAAATAAACCATTTTCTCCTGGATTAGGAAATCCATTCTGTTCTGCTGCACTCACCAAGGCAAACCATTGCCCCTAGGGGTTGCAGCTCATTCCACTAGAGGAATGGCTACCTCTAAAGCCTTTCTCAAAGGGCTGGACACAGCCTCCATCATGGAAGCTGCTACCTGGTCTACATTTCACACTTTCTCTAAGCACTAAAGCTAGACCACGTCTCCAGGGCCAGGGTATGATTTACCAGGGCAATCCTGCAGGGATTCTTAAAATTCTCTATCTCTGCCCCTACCCATCACTCTTTCTGAAGCTGTGGTACCCTCCCGCAGTATGAATACTACAACATAGGAATAGAAGGACATAGAATAGTTTTTGTAAAATCTTACCATAACCATAGATGTCCTTCTCTCCCATGTTGCAGTATTCCTTCCCTCCCTCCATACCCCTTTCTCCTTTTTATGGATGCTTGGTCTTCACCTGTGTATCCTCTCCCTACAGGCTATTCTGTTCATACCTGCAGGGACATTAGCTCTTCAGCTTCTCCTTCTGCTTATACACCCTTATCTGGGCTTCGTGCTGAGGTCTGTGCATACAGACATCGCATTTATAGTCTCTCGTTTATGGTCCTGCTTGTGAAGTCCCATGCACCTACAGTGGCCACACTTAAGCTTTTGTGTAGGAGCCGATGTCAGATCACCTGAGGGCTGGAAATCCCACAGTATGAATACTGCAGCAAGGTAGAGAGGGACATCTGTGGTTATGGTAAGATTTTGCACAACTATTCTTTTTGTATGTTGGCATTCACACCTATAAGGCTAAACCAAATTTAAGATGTGAAGTTGTTCAATCTCGCCATTCATTTTTACACATGGGTTTGGAGCCGATCCATCAGCTCCGAGTTGGCCGCTTTACTAGCTGAAGATCTGAGTAGCTCGAGGCCAGGTCCCTATCCCATGATGCTCTGTTATACCCCAGATCCTAGTTTGCCGCTGCAACAGATTGGAGGTCGTTGGAGAGCTCGGGCCAGTTTTACATTATTTCTAGTTTTTTTTTTTTTTTTCTTTTTTTTTTAAATTCTGCTATATAGATAATTAAATTTACCTTTTCTACAGGTATAAAACTTATTGGGCTAGTTAGCCTTTGTTTACTTTTATCTCATCCGAGTTTTGACGAGATTTCGTCCTTTCAGAATGGCTGCTGTTAGGCCTTTGGCCTTCCTTAATTATTATACCCCATCCTTTTTAATGCAGTTCTCATATTAATAGTGTGGTGTGTTTAGCTTGCTATTTATGTATGGAAAATTTAGATATATGTATTAGATATAGATTTTCATTGTTAGTTGTTCAGGGATCTGACAACTCAATTGTTATACTAGCTAAAGTTTGTGGTGCTTGTGTGTGCTTTGTTGTACAGTAATCATTTTGTCCAGTTTGGTGTTTTACTGTGGTTTTGCTCCTGTGGCTAATCAAAAGGAGAGGCAAAAATCAGGGTTTAAAAAGTGCTCAAAATGCGGGCAGAAGATGTCCATTACGGACGCCCATGTGAACTGCGTCTATTACTTGGGGCCAGTTCACCTCCAAGAGGATTGCTCTATCTGCCATTCCTTCAGTAGCAGTGTTTTGCTTAAGAGAAGGAAGTTGGTGGATAGAGGGTTATTGAAGCCAGATTTTCTAGAATCCTTGGACAAGGTTGACCAGACCGCCAAGTCATCGAAGGGGTCGAAGTAGTCTAAAGCTTCCTTGGAGCCCAAGTCATCAGCTCCAAGTCTTACTGTGAAAGTGCAGTTGCTGGCTCCTTAGTCTTTGGAGCCGTGCTCAGAGCCAGTGTTTCGAGCCAGTCCCTGGTCTTGGAACCGGTCTCCAAAACCTTGAGATCGCTTATCCTTCAGTCGGTGGCTTCTTCAGATGTTCTTCGTGTTTCCCTGTTGCAGTCATTACATTCGCGTAATTCTGCTGGCAGGTTGCCCTCTGCCAGCCTGAATTCCCAAGTCTTGGGTCCTGCGTCGGCTGCTGTCACCCCTTCCCTGAAGTCAGGTCGTCAGGGGTATAAAAGAAGTAGCAGATGCCATTTTCTTCCATCTTTTTTGCCGCACGGTGCTCGAAGCAGATGCAGTTCGCAAGTGCCGGTCGGCCGACTCCTGAAAATTTCGTGTTTGAGTTCCAGATCTGAAGTCTACAATAAAGCTAAGTACCCCATTGGGGAACCTCTTTTCTTGCTCCAGACTGATGTCAGAAAAAGTTAGAGTACAACAGGTTTCTCTAATGTATTCCTCAACTTCATGGCCCTTTTCCTCCCTATATTTATATTGACCTCAGTAAAGCAACAACAAAGCATTTACAATTTTTATAATTCCCCTTCTGTAACAGAAGCCTACCTTCTCATACTGTGATGGTTTCACTTCCAAAATGATTCTCTCACATTTGAATAAAGCTTGCTGGAGTCGCCCAATTACTGACATCATCGAGGCCGGGCAGTGCAGGTACTTTTTTTTTTTTAATCCGTTTCCTCCTCCAAAGTGACATCACCACAGCTGTCATCTGATTCTAACTAAAATAAGACCCACCCATTGTGTGATGTCGTGGCTCCCTTGTCCTTCCCCCAGCCTGAGTGCTGCTCATTTTATTCAGTAGTAGTGTAGTAACACAGATGTTTGGAAACACACAAATTTGGTATGCATACTTGTACATTATACACGGCAAATGATGCTTAGGTGGTGTATCGCTTGCATACTTCTCAGTTGTATAGGTTCATAGGTTTATACTAGGCTATCTGCCCTAAGTCATTTATAAGCCTAGCCCAAAGTTTTGTGGCTTACGCCACCCCTTATATGAAAAAATACTGTGCCCATTAGTTTGTTGTGCCTCTGTCCAGCAGTGACACAGAGACGATTCCCGGGGTAAACCTACAATCTCCCATCCACAGGTCAAGATTTCTCTGAACAGAGCCAGCGAGGTGCTCTGCCTCACATGGACCGGGATTTTATTCCACAGCATAGGGAGTCTGAGTGATAAATCTATCCCTCCAGCACGTCCTATTTATATCCGTGCTAAGGTTTAAGTCGCTTGCTCTAGTGGTTTTGGTGGATTTGGATTTTTTGAGGTGGAGCATGTCCATTAATTCCGGGTTGGACATGGCCTTGTATGTCAGGCACATGTTGCCTCTGAGCAGACGGTATGCGACTAAATAGAGCTGGAGTTTCTTCAATCTGGCAGCATATGACATATTTTGGAGTCCCTTTATCCTTTTGGTGAGGAACTTTTGGGGTCTCTCCAATTGCTGCAGATGTCGGGTGAGATGCATCCCGAATGGGGCATTGTACTCGATCATTGGTCTGATAAGTGAAGAGTACAGGGGAACAATGACCTCACTAGATCTGGATGAATCCCTTCATGATCAGGTGGGCAATGTAGAAGGTCATTCTAACCACTTTAGCAACGTGAGTGTCAAAAGAAAGGCCACTGTCAATCTGGGTCCCCAGGTCCCTGATAACCTCTTCTGTGCTTAGTGGATTGCCACCTATATGGTAGCTTGGGGTTACCTTGTTTTTCCCGAAGGGTATGACTATACATTTTGTGGCGTTTAACTTCAGACCATGGCTCTGGCACCAGCTATCTGTTTCCGTGAGTCCCTTCTGAAGGATATCCGTGTCCGATGCACTTTCCACTATGGCCCAGTTTGCAGTCGTCTGCAAACTTTGTCAGCCAAAGTCCTCCCATGTTGGCCTGTACTTCTGAGAAGTAGATGCCGAACAATAGGGGGCCAAGGACCGAGCCCTGTGGGACACCACTTGTGACCGGCTTGGAGTCTGACATATCGCCAGCAACTCTAACCCTGTGGGTTCTGTCCTTAAGCCAGTTTGCAACCCATCTTGTGACATATGGGTTTACATTTAAGCTGGTAAGTTTTTCTACAATACCAGTGGGGTATTGTGTCGAAGCCTTTGCAAGGTCAAGGTAGGCTGTATGGACTGCCTTTCCTCATCAATGGCCTTGGTGACTGTTTCAAGAAGTCGACCAAGTTCAAAAGGCATGATCTGCCCTTGACGAAGCCAAACTGGGTCGGGTCCAATGTCTGCAAGTCCCCTATATCTTTGTTTATGAGCTCCATTATGATCATCTCCATAGCTTTGCAGACTAGACTTGTTAAGCTTATGGGGCGGTAATTACCAGGGTCCGTAGAGGCACCGTCTTTGTGGAGTGGGACCACAGTTGCCGTACGCCACTCCTTGGGCACGTATCCTGTGGTAAGGCTGAGATTAAACAGCTGCCTTATGTGCGGGTTTAATTCCTCATTTAGCTCGTGTAGCACACAGCCGGGGACACCATCCGGTCCCATTAATGCTGTGTTTTTAGCTTTAGAGAGCAGCTTTCACCTGCGCATTTGAGATGTCAGGGAGACTACACTCGGCTGGGATAGTTATCTCTCCTTTAGGGGGGGGAGAGGGGGGTGAAGTTTGCACTGAACCTGTCTGCCAGTATGTTGGCAATGTCTGTGGGTTCAGTGATTTTTTTTTGTATAATTTTGGACTAATTCTGAGCATATCTGGGAGTTTCCACCCAGGTTCCTAACATAGCTGAAAAAGGCCTTATGATTGTCCTTTGAATCCAAGGCAATTTTTCTCTCAAAATTGGCCTTAGTTGATTTTGAGTGCTCGTATTTTTTTTACTAATATTGATCAGGGGTGACTTTCCTTTTATGGATTTTGTTCTATCATGTAATAGCTTTCTCCTCTTATTGTAAAGTTTGTTAATGGCTGGGGTCCACCAGACTGGAAGTTTGCCCTTTGTGGAAAGAGTCTTGGTTTTATTTGGGATTGCCTGATCCATGCAGTCCTGGAGGTGTTCATAGAAGGCATTTGTAAGGGCTTCCGCAGCTTGGGTTGTGGTTTCCACTGGCTCAGGGGCCTTGAAGGATACCACACCAGTCTTGAGTAGTGTGAAGTTTGCTTTAGAAGTTCTTCACTGTGGTCTTTTTTGTTTGGGGTGGGGGCGGGATGTGGATTTCCAGTGAGATTAGTTTATGATCAGATCTCACCAATGAGGGATATATTTACGGTGTGGAGCATTTTGTCCCCATGTTTGTGATAATGAGATCTAGTATATTTTCTCCTCTCGTGGGAACAGTGACTAGCTGTTCCATGGCATTTGAATTTATGAACTCCAGGAACCGTTGGGCTAGAAAGTTAGGGCTTGAGTAATGTTCCCAGTCTATATTCGGGTAGTTGAAGTTACCCAATATGATGGTGTTTGGAGATACATTTATACCCTCCAGTGTTTTCAGGAAGGCTGTGTGGGGTTCCTGAGTTTGAGAGGGTGGCCTGTAGCTTGCTACAATTTGTAGAGCAGTTTTGCCTATGGTTAGTTGCACCTGGATGGTTTCGAGCTTAGTGCGTTGCCACCAACCTGGAGGTGTGGGTATCCTTTATGAATATGGATACACCCTCCTTTTGTGGTGTGGTCCGGGTTTTGGGGCGGGCATGATATGAGGTAAAACCTAATAGTGCCGGGGTGCTCTCAGGAGCCTTGAACCAGGTTTCTGTTACAGCACAGACATCGATGTTCTCCATACTGAGAAGGGCCTCGAGTGCGTGCATTTTGAGATTTAGACTTCTGGCATTGAGCAGCATTGCCCTCAGTTTCTTCCCATTTTTGTTTTCTAGGGTGGTAGGTTTAGAATTTGAGCCTTGCCTAAAAAGGCACTATGGGGGTGGCAAGAGCCTTAGCCAATATCCGGAATCCCAGGGGTGACAGGTGCAAGCCGTCCCTTGCGAAGCAGCGTGGCTTGTCAAGCATGTCATCCCAGGCAGACAGACACTGGATCCCCTTTGAATGACACCAGACATTAAGCCAATTGTTAAAGCTGATCATCTTGTCTCTATATTGTGGCATCATTCTTGGTGAAGGAAGGATACTGCTCAGGGTCAGGGTCATACCTGCCTGGGCTACATAATCAGAGAGCTCCTCTGTCTCTTCATGTAGTCCAGGGAGGTACGTCTCGGGTCGATGTCCTTCAAGAATGCAACTGCAGTCATAACATGTGGGTTGTCCTGCCTCAGGCAGCCCTCGGTCGGCCGGATTCCAAAGTCTGGGTCCGACGTCGGCTGATGTCGCATTTCTCTCCGACGTTAGAGCGGCTGGAGTACATAAGCATCAGCCGACTCCATTTTCTTCAGTCTTTCTTGCCGCACGGTGCCCGAAGCAGAAGCAGTTCGCAAGTGCCGGTAGGTCAGCTCCTGTATTCTACGATACCGAAGTCATCAAAAAAGCTAAGTACCCCGTTGGGGACCTTTTCTTGCCTCAGCCGATGTCAGAAATTACTGAAAAAGTTAACAATTGTCTTTTTTGTGGTAAACAAATACCTCATAAGGATTTCCACTCTTACTGCCTCCCTTGCCTGGGCCCAGACCACGACGTCTCGGCCTGTGTAGCCTGTGCTCGCTTCAACAAGCGCACTCTCAGGCGCCGGGCGGAGTTTGCTGAAGATTTTTTCGGCGATAAATTTTCTTACACCATGCCGTCGGATCTTCCGACATCGCAAACTCCCAAAAAGCGAAAAGACCGGGACCGACATCCTCGGCCCGTGTCTACCACCGACTCCACGCCAATACCTAGCGCGAGTGCTCCGGTTCCCTCTGAGACTGTCTCTCCACCGCTCCGAACCGAAGACACCGCATTTCCGACTACTCCAATTCCAGACATTACTCCGCCAGTTATAGATTTTCCTCCGGATACCGAAACCGAGGAAATGCCCGAGACCATTGCTGTATACAAGGTCACTCCTGCACGTGGAGCTGCCAGGCCTCCTATGGCCATGTCCATTAAGGCCTACACTAGGGCTAAGGCAGCCAGCAAAACAAAGCATATTACTTCTAAATCCTTACCTCAGCCGACTCCGGAGACACAAATTATGTCCATGGCTGCTGATTTAATTTCCATGATTAGAGGTTCACAGGCCCATCCTGAGAGAGCATCCCAGCCTCCTCCTGATAAAGGCCCGGGTTGAACCCTCTGACCCTACTCTTTCAGATGAAGACTCTGAGGGCTATGTCCACTCTGATAGCCAGGAAGAGCTCTTCCAGACCTATGAGGACTCTGATGCAGAAGATTCCATCCCTTGCCTCCCTCCTGAGGATATTTCTTTTGGGGAAGTTCTGCACACCATGAGGGAACATTTCAAGTGGCAGGGACAGGAATATTCTGATTCTAGGAAACTCCTTAGGACTTTCCTTAAGAAGCCTCAGCACAGGCCCTTAGCTATTCCTCCTGTACTTGATGTTCTGGATGATTTGTATTCTGACTCTAGTGCTACCCCTGATTCTCTTCCTCCTGCTCCAGCCAATCCAGACAGGTATTACAGGGTCCCAGAAACTCATTCCCATTTATTCAGGGCCCATACTGTTGATTTGGAAACTATTTCACAGGGGCCTAAAGGAGTTTCAGCCTCCACCTCAAAAAATCCTTTGCCCTCCAACAGGGAAGCGAGGTCATTAGAGAGATGGTGCAAAAAGGTTTACACATCCACTACCTTATCTATGAGAGCTTTAAATTGCCTTTTTCATATGTTACAATATCAGGATTATCTCTTAGAAGATTTACAAAAAACATTAGCTTCTCCTGATCCTTTAGACAGGAAGACTTTGCAGGAAGCTGTACATAATACTCAGCAAGTAAGCAATCACTTCATGCAGTGTGGATATGATGCACTGGAAGCTTCATGTAGGGCAGCTATGACAGGGGCAGTGATTCGTAGACATGCTTGGTTAAAAGATCAACCTCTACCAGATCATGTAAAAGCAAAACTTCTGGATGCACCTTTGGAAAAGAACAAGCTTTTTGGTGCAAATAAAGACCATCGAAGAAAAAGCAAAATCAGTTCAGACTGTGAAAGATTTCCTCCAGGTTCAACCCCCCAGGTTCAGTAGGAATTGGCCTTCAAAAAACTGGTCCTTTCCTAATCCAGAAAAGTTTCAAAGGGGTAAGAACAGACGTGGCCGAGGAAGAGGCCAATACAGAGGCCCTTACAGGGGACGACAATGGCAGCCAGGAAACCAAAGACGTGACGCAGGGGTTTCACCTGCCCAACAACCACAAACTCAATGACTTTCCTTTACTACCGCCTACCAGGGAACAACTAGAAGCTCCCTTGGGCGGGAAATTATCTCTGTTTGCAGAAAACAGGCACAGACTGACAAAGGACAAATGGATTTTGGACATTATAGACCGAGGGTACAGGTTTCATTTTCATACCTTACCAAGAAAACAAGGCATGTCAAACCTACCACAAAATCAGAGGGCAGAGGCCATCAAGCATATCACTCTGCTGACTCGAATGAAAGCAATAGAAAGAGTTCCACAACAAGAACAAGACCAGGGTTTTTACTCAAGACTGTTCCTTGTTCCAAGAAAAGAATCTCAATGGAGACCAATACTGGACTTGTCCGCATTAAACACCTTTCTCATAGTACCAAAGTTCAAAATGCTGACTCTACAGCAACTCCTTCCCATGCTGGGCAAGGAGTCGTGGCTGATTACTCGGGACCTCAAGGAGGCATACCTGCATGTCCCTATCAGACACAGCTGCAGAAGATACCTCAGATTTCTTGCAGGGCCAGAGCATTATCAATTCTCAGCATTGCCATTTGGCTTATCTACTGCGCCCAGAGTATTTACAAAATGCCTGGCTTCAGTGATTGGTCATTGCAGGCTCCAGGGAATACAAATTTACCCGTACCTGGACGACTGCCTCATACAAGCGGACGACAAATTGATGTTGACAAAAAACCTGGATTATGTCATATGATTACTTCAAGGTCTGGGATACACAGTCAACTTCCAAAAGTCAAGACTGCAGCCATCCCAGCAAATAATCTTCTTAGGAGCCAAACTAGACAGCCTCTCAGATGGCTTACCTGACAGAAGACAAGCAAGAGAAGTTAACTCATTACTTCAAAGGTTTAGCAAAACTCACCCAGATGACTGCAAGGAGATTCCTACAGGCCCTGGGTTACATGGCATCCTGCATTCTACTGGTTCCATTAGCAAAACTACACATAAGAAAGCTTCAATGGTACCTAAAAAGCATTTGGTCTCAACACAGCAACAACTTTGAGACAATCATACCACTCATTCCATGCCTACAAAAGGAATTCCTATGGTGGGCCTCGGTGAGCCAGGAAAACACAGGTATGTCATTCAAAAAACCACAGATAACACAGACCATGACTACAGACGCCTCAGACCTTGGATTGGGGGCGCACATGGAAGGCAGGTGTATACAAGGACAATGGTCTCCAAAGGAAACACATCTGCATATAAACCAAAAGGAAATGCTGGCAGTAATGCATGCCATCGAGGCTTTTCAACACCAACTCCAGCAAGGCCATTTACTGATACGGACAGACAACACCACTGTGATGTGGTACATAAACAAGCAGAGGGGCACCCACTCTTACCCCCTTTGCAGACTGACAATGCAGCTTTGGGAGAAATCACTGAGCCTAAACATCCAGTTACAATCCCAGTTTGTTCCAGGAAAAGACAGTGTGTTGGCGGACAGCCTAAGCAGGAATTTCACAGATCCACACGAGTGGAGGTTACATCCGAAGGCCTTCAGACAACTCACTTCGACATGGGGCAAGCCAGAAGTGGACCTATTTGCCTCTCACCTCAACCACCTTCTACCAAAATTTTGCACAAGGACATACCATCCAAAAGCTTGGAAAATGGATGCCCTCTCATTCAACTGGAACTCCCTAGCAATCTATGCATTCCCACCTCTGCCACTGATGACCTCAGTATTACTAAAGATCAAAGCAGAGAAGCCCAAGGGAATCATAATAGCTCCGGATTGGCCAAGACAACACTGGTACCCGTTACTACGGAGCATATGTCACACCAGGAGGTGGGCCCTCCCTCAGTGGCCTCTACTTTTGACTCAACACAATTTCGAAACACTGCATCCAAATCTTCAGACACTGCAGCTAACAGCCTGGGAGATCACATAAATAACTTCAGCTTATCTCTCTCTCCAAGGAAGTTCAGCGGATACTAACAGAGGCTCGAAGACCATCCACCAGAAAGGTTTACTTAGCAAAGTGGAAAAGATTCAGCAGTTGGAATACCAGCAAGGGACATGATGCATCATTGTTGAACATCCCACTCATCTTGGAATATTTGGCAGATATGTTAAAGAACGGCCTCTCATATTCTTCCATAAAGATACATGCATCTGCTATTTCAGCTAGATACAACACTGACCCTCCTGTGTTCTCACCCCTTACTAAGACAATTCCTCAGGGGAATCAAGAACATTAAGCCACCGAGAAAGGCCCCAGTGCCAGCCTGGGACCTCAATTTTGTCTTAGAAAAACTGACTCTACCTCCTTTTGAGCCAGCAGCTTCAGTTGACTTGCAATTTCTCTCATGGAAGACAGCTTTCCTGTTGGCAATTACCTCAGGAAGAAGGGTTTCGGAGCTACAGGCCCTAATGGCAATACCACCCTTTATTATTTTCCACAGAGACAGGGTTTCATTAAGGACCAACCCTACCTTTATGCCAAAGGTGGTATCTAGGGTTTCTCTAAATCAAGCCATTCATCTGCCTGCTTTCTTCCCCAATCCTGAGAATAAGGGGGAAAGACTTTTGCATACCTTGGACATTCACAGACAACTTCGATACTACCTGGACAGAACCAAGGCCAGTAGGAAGTCTGAACAACTTTTTGTAGCTTACGCCCCTGCAGTCCAAGGAAAAGCTATTTCAAAACAGACTATCTCTAAATGGATTGGACATTGCATCAGATTCTGTCATTCCTTTCATGGAAAGATTGTTCCAGCCAATGTCAGACCACATTCCACCAGAGCTACAGCCACCTCTACAGCATTCTTAAGAGGGGTGCCTACCAAGGACATTCTAGAAGCTGCTACATGGAGCTCCGTGCATACATTCTCCAAACACTACAATCTCCCTCTATATTCCAGATGCAGAGCAGGCTTTGCTTCGGCAGTCCTGCAGGGTTTGATTGCCACTCCATCTCTTTCCTAGAGTATACCTCCTCCCCCAGCTAAGCTATGGTATTCTACCCACGTTATGACTGCAGTTGCATTCTTGAAGGACATAGTACAGTTTTGTACCTACCATAAATGTAGATGTCCGATAGACATGCAACTGCAGTCGGATTTTCCCTCCCTCCATACCCCTCTATGCCTAGGGTCCACTCCTATCCCTGTTCCTCTTAGCTGGGGATATCTGTTATGGTGTATTTGTTTTATTGCTCATCTATTTGTTTGGAATCCTGTTTTTGTCTTCCAATTTGATTACAGCCTTCCTTGGAGGGCACCTGGCATCTGGGGCAAGAAACACTGAAGAAAATGGCGTCGGCTGATGCTTATGTACTCCAGCCGCTCTGACGTCGGAGAGAAATGCGACATCAGCCGACGTCGGACCCAGACTTTGGAATCCGGCCGACCGAGGGCTGCCTGAGGCAGGACAACCCACATGTTATGACTGCAGTTGCATGTCTATCGGACATCTACATTTATGATAGGTACAAAACTGTACTTTCACACCAGCATGGACAATGACTGTCATATTTATACTTGCCGTGGAGTGACCCGAGTGCTTGTGTTATGTGGCGGATTCTAGCGCCCGATAGGCAGCTTACTGTGACCCTCTCCTTGTTCAGCCTGGTGAGTGGGACGTCAGTGTGTCTGACTATGGAGTCACCTATGGACAAGTATGTTTGGTGTTGTATTTGGCCTTAAGGGCTGTGACTGCTTTGCACACTGATTTTTTGGTTTATGTGTTGCTTGTGGGGTGTCTTGAGGTAGCAGTTGTTTGGGTGTCTGCTTTGGACGCCTCTGCTATTTAGGTAAATTTTTACTCAGAGCCTCCGAGTATGTCTTTGTGTGTTTGTGTTTGATTCAGTGGTGTGGTAGCATTGAGAGGCTGGTTTTGTGGTGTGTGTAGTTGCCTTCTCCTGTCTGGTCTTGCCAGTCCCGAGTTGAGAGAGCTCAGCCTCCAGTTTGGCTAAATATCTGCATCTCTCGCAAGTATTTGTGTTATGTGGGAGGAGGAGAGGGTTGTCTGTGTACATGAGGCAGTTATAACATTGCCTCAAGATTCCCAGATTCACCAGTTGGACCGGAGAGGAGATTGACAACTGACCTTTGGACATGCTAGAATAATATTGGGAATTCCTTAATTGAAAACAAGGGCCAGTGGGGAGTGAGGGTGTAGCGATTTTAATTTTTAGTGCTGGCTTATATAATTGCTTTCGTGAGCAAGTGCCAGGTAACTTGAGTGCAATGTGTTACAAGTAACTAAATGCAAAAACGACAAACAGTAACGTTCTTTCAAGTGAAACAAGGAAATAAGTACAGTAAGCAATGCAGATATCACTAGTGATCCACAGAAGTGCTGAGAAGTCGCGTATTAGGTGGAATTAGCGTTCCAGGGAAATAACTAGCAAACAAACAACAAGCATATAAACAAAGCTAGATTCAGCAGGCCTGGATCTAGTCTATGCTACAGCAAACAAGGTGTACCAATTTCAGTAAGATACAGTTCAGATATTCAGGCACTATAAACCTTTAACCAAAAATTCCCAGCTCAGAAGGGCAGAGTCCAGCCTCTTCTCCCACAAGAGTGCAGACCACGAACCTTCTTAATGTAAAATAACTGGCCTGAAGCCCAAGTGCTTAAACCAGAACTAATACACTTGGACACTGAGCTCTCAATCAGCAGTTCCCAACTTAGAAGGATGAAAGCTACCTGTCCTGCCACCACAGTGCTTGCCACAAACCTTCCTAATGTAAAACAACTGGTCTGAAGCCCAAGTGCTTAATCCAAAAGACTTGGAATGATAGCTACACTTTAATCAAGTTACAACCAAGCAGTAATAAATACAATTGAATACTTTAGAGAATGTCTGGATTAGTGCTCAAGTTACACAAACAAAGCTAGATCCAGCAGGCCCGAATCCAGTCTATGCCACAGCAAACAAGGCGTACCAACTTCAGTAAGAAACAGTTCAGATATGCATGCACTATAAGCCTTTAACCAGAAATTCCCAGCTCAGAAGGGCAGAGTCCAGCCTCTCCTCCCACAAGAGTGCAGACCACGAACTCTCTTAATGTAAAATAACTGGCCTGAAAGCCCAAGTGCTTAAACCAGAATTAATACACTTAGAATAATAGACACTGATCCCTCAGTCAGCAGTTCCCAACCTAGAAGGATGTAAGCTACCTGTTCTGCCACTACAGTGCAGACCACAAACCCTCTCAGTGCAAAACAACTTGTCCGAAGCCCAAGTATTTAAACCAAAAGGCTTAGAATGAGTTACACCAAGCAGTAATAAATACAATTGAGTATTTTTAAGATGATGCAAAAGTAAAATGAAGTAGGTAGAAACACAAGTACAGTAAAAGCAGATGAATTTTTTTTTTTAATCTGAACAAGTGCTGTGATCAAAGAAACAGATTTGAGTGCTGAAACTAGAAAACTGGCTAGTTATAAGAAAGAAAAGCTAGAAGGCTTCCCTCAAACACAGAAGGGCTTGGGGGCTCAGAAGCCTACAAATAGTCTATACCACTTAACAGGAAAGGCAGGAAATAAGCTTAATTTTTTTTTTTGTCTGTTTCCCAGATGCTCTCTTTGTACACAGTAGGAGTGCCTGAAATCAGAATATGATCTCACTGCACTCAGTTGAGTGAGGAAATGAGATGGGCCCAGAGGCAGGCTGAGGGGCGGGCAGTTTCAAGGCCACTAAGATTAACACCAAAACAAAAACAGGCAGGGTGGGTGGGAATAACTGAAGAGCAGAGTTAAAACTGCCAGTTCAGTTAATATTCCTACAACACAGTTTAAATCAAATTAAATGCTGTATTTTAAAAAAAAAGTGCAGATAAAGGTACTTAAATTCACAAACAACTATGAAAAGTAATCAGGCCGAAGCCACAAAAACAACGCCAGTTCCTTTTGAAAATTTATTACAGCTTAGCGCCTCGGCATAATAGCCTTCAATGAACATAAATTACAGAACACACCCACTCATATAAATATCCCAATCAATTAATCAATCATGTTTAAATTAAACAATTATATATACAAAAAATTTTAAAGGTACCATATACTATATAATACAATATATATAAAAAAACTACATACATTTAGAAGATTACAATAAACTTTTCCAATTCATTTCTAAATTTAGACCATTAGGTGACATAGTATTATATTTTAATATATAGATAGCTTCCTTATACAATAAAATATTTTTTATTAATCTATCGTCACCTTTTTTAACTAATACTTTTTCAAGAACACAACATTCAAAAACATCAACGCTACCACTATGTACTTCTATAAAATGAGAAGCAATTGGACTTTCTAACATACCTCTTTTTATATCCCTAATATGTTCTTGCATTCTCGTTTTGAATTTTCTTTTTGTTTCTCCTATATAATAAAGCTTACACGGACATTTAATACAATAAATAATACCTACAGAATTACATGAAAAAACATTATTTGGTTTATAAATGATATCATTAATTTTATCAAAATATGGCCTTACATATTTACATACACTACATCTATTACAAGCAAAAGTACCATAAGTTAGTATATTATGATAAACTTGACTATTAGGAAAAATATAATAAGCCTTAATTAATTTATCTGATAGATTTTGTCCTCTCTTAAAGGCTATTTTAGGAATATTAGGAAAAAGTTTACAAAGATATCTATCAGATACCAAAAATTTCCAAAAATACTTAATAATTTTCCAAATTTTATCACTAAAAATATTGTATGTAGTAACAAAATAGATATCTTTAATTTCTTGATCAAAATTTCTTAAATTATCATTTTTTATATTAATACTATCAATGTTATTAACATATGGTAAAAAATTATCATCTTCTTTATTCTTATTGTTTCCTAAATGATAAACTTTATCGTTATTATTATCATATAATAGTTTATCAATGGACATATTCAATAACTCCATACTATAACCTCTCTTTAAGAACATACTAATACAGTCATAAATATTTTTTTCTAGATCTATTTCATTACTGCATAATCTTGATAATCTAATAATTTCTCCATATGGTAGAGACAACAATGTATGTGGAGGATGACAACTAGTTCCATAAAGGAATTGATTTCCATCAGAAAATTTACGATACACTGTTGTCAGAATCTTTTTACCTACTTCTCCCTGTAATAAAATATCCAAATAATGGATTTTATTCCCAAATTGTAAACCATCAAAATGTAAATTAAATCTATTATTATTTAAATCTGAAAAAAATTCATGAATATGTTCAAAACCACCACTACAGAGAAAAATAAGATCATCTATGTAGCGGTAGTAAAAAAATACATGATTTTTAAAGAATTCATTAGTATACACATATTCCAATTCATATTTAGCCATAAATAAATTCGCATACATGGGGGCAAAGGATGCCCCCATGGCTGTTCCTTTAATTTGATGGTAAACAGTTTCATTAAAACTGAAAAAATTATTCGACAAACAAAAAGAAGTTAAATCTATAATGAAATGAGTAGCAGGACTATCTCCTAGAAAATAATGTAAAGCCTGTAAACCATCTGAATGTTTAATATTTGTGTATAAACTGACTACATCAATACTTATCCAAAACATATTATCTGTCCAAATAACTTCACTAATCTTATCAATAAAATCAAAAGAGTCTCGTATGTAAGACTCTAATTTTTGTACATGTGGTAGCAGATAATTATGTATAACAATGCCTATATTCCGACAAAAATAATTACTAGCTGAAACTATAGGGCGGCCAGGCGGATCTATCCTATTTTTGTGTAATTTTGGAAGGCAGTAAAAAGTGGCCAAATTACAGTTATCTACACAAAATTTTCTATCCATATCTTGTTTAGAAAAATATCCTAACCTAACACCTTTATTCAATAAATGTGTATTTTCTTTCATTGCATTAAGATAACTATCAAGGTTACTAACTTCATAGGTTAAAGAATCATTAAGATGTGACATACACATACCAAGATATTGCCTATGATTAAGTAGTACTACTTTATTACTTTTATCAGATTTTTTAATAACTATATCATGTCTATCAACAAGATTTTTCAAAGTATTCCATTCATTTTTTGTCATATTATATTTCTGATATTTTTTATTTATTGAATACATGACTTCTTGAATGGAAAAATGTACCATTTCAGAAAATTGAATAATAGTAGAATTATTATAAGAAGGAATAAACTTACTATGGAAATCAATACCATCTATATTAAGTAAAGAATATCCCTGTGAATATGTACATAATGATAAATCATCTGACAGACAAGAATAATAACTATCTATACTGGTATCACTGTCGTCATCTCCATGATGAAATTCAACTTTATCTGTTGGAAATACTTTATCGTGAGAAAAGTGACATTTCAAATGAAGTTTTCTAATGAATTTAAAAATATCTTGTTTAAGTAAATAATGTCGAGGTATGACAGTAGGGACAAATTTTAGCTCTAAATTAAGCACAGACATTTCATCATTGGATAAATCACAACCAGAAATATTAACTACATTAAAGATGGTAGAATCAGTGTTGCTTAAGTCAGTTCCATCTACTTCTCTTGTATACTTGTTTAAATTGTCCTTCACCCGATGAAGAACCTGTTTCAAAACCTTTCTTTTTATTTCCTCTTTTGGAATTATTGCTTTCATTCCGAAAGCGTTGCTGATGGGCTGCTGGATCTATAGCAGCTGGAAGAGGAGGAAAGTCATTGTAGTCAACTTCTGAATCTGTAGTTTGCCCATAACCTTCAGAAGATGCAAATGAAACTGAAAGTTGTTTTTTATTAGATTTTTTCTGTTTAGTTAAAGGGCTAAAAGATTTGCGTTTCCAAAGAAACGCACGACCATTATCATAGTCTTTAATGTCCCTTTTAATTTTTGTTGATTTATATTGTATTTGTTCGTTTTCATATTTATTCAGATTTTCTTTTAAACCAGCAAAAATGTCATTAACCTTGACTGAACCTATATCTGACAGTAACCTAGAATGAAAAGAATGCAGTTGTTTTTGTAATTTTTGTAACAGTAACTGTTCTCTGTCCACAAGTATCTTTACCCATTCCATTGCGCAATTATGAGCCGCAGTAAGCCAGCGGTCTTTAAATATTAAATCATCTTTATCAGCATTGTCAAATGGTGTTGCGGGGCTTTTAAAAGCCCTCAAACCCCGAGGGGAAATGTCAAGTTCTACATATCTGTTGAGACCCAATAAATTAAAATGACAATGTGTCTCACGAAATAATAACTTTTTGAATTCCTTTATTGTATCTTGTATCTCTTGTGGAAACATTGCAGCATTGGTACGCCCTCCCAACGAACCGAAAGGATTAGTAAATTTCTGTTGTCTTTCATAGATTAAATTTGATATATAATCTGAGGTTACATTACCGTTAGCTCTTAAAGTCTCTCCTAAATTTAATTGTTGACCATTAATAGAAGCTGACATGGATTTATTACCTTGTAAAACTTCAGAGATAACCGGAAAGCCTGGAACTTCCATGTGTGTTTTCATTCTATTAGTAACCTCAGATACCGGTGTTTTTCCAGGAAACAACACTTGCGTATTCATAGGAACCTTCGGTCTAACTGCCGCATCAGGTACCGTTGTCGTCACAGGAGCTGGAATACGGGATCCCACAGAACAACCATTTGTTTCTGAAGCAAATTGAACGTTTATTGTTCCATCATTAGTATCGCTTGTATCCGAAATAAAGCCATCAACTGGAGAATTAAAGTTCTCTCTAAAGACTCTCTGAGTGTTCATTAAGGAACTAGTATCCATATTGACAGAATCACAAACAACTATGAAAAGTAATCAGGCCGAAGCCACAAAAACAACGCCAGTTCCTTTTGAAAATTTATTACAGCTTAGCGCCTCGGCATAATAGCCTTCAATGAACATAAATTACAGAACACACCCACTCATATAAATATCCCAATCAATTAATCAATCATGTTTAAATTAAACAATTATATATACAAAAAATTTTAAAGGTACCATATACTATATAATACAATATATATAAAAAACTACATACATTTAGAAGATTACAATAAACTTTTCCAATTCATTTCTAAATTTAGACCATTAGGTGACATAGTATTATATTTTAATATATAGATAGCTTCCTTATACAATAAAATATTTTTTATTAATCTATCGTCACCTTTTTTAACTAATACTTTTTCAAGAACACAAGGTACTTAAATTCTCTTATACGTCCAGTTGAATATAACCCAGTTCTTAGCCAGCCAAAGCTGAGGTTTTTAAGCAGAAAATATTTTACACTGTACCACTTAAATAGGCAAGGACAGGAAATCAAAGAATGTGGCTACCCCCACACCTGTAATTACTAGCAAATAACAAAATTCAGCAAACACTAACTTCAGTTCAAGTTACTGAAGAGCAGAGTTAAAACTGCCAGTTCAGTTAATATTCCTACAACACAGTTTAAATCAAATTAAATGCTGTATTTTTTAAAAAAAAGTGCAGATAAAGGTACTTAAATTCTCTTATGTCCAGTTGAATGTAACCAAGTTCTTAGCCGGCCAAAGCTGAGGTTTTTATTTGCACCAGATACTGCTAGTGTGCAGTGTGGGAATAGAAAGATTAAAACATTACCCTGGTATCAGAGGTGACAGTGCAACATATATTCATAGTGGCTTAACATGAGAGTAGCTCTAAGCAAGCACCATGTGAAAACCTGAACAAGCACCTAGAATTATTCAGTGCAGCTTCCACACCTTAAGTCTGAAAATGAATTCACATACTCACATGAACAGGAGTAGCTGCATATTGATGGCTAAAGGTGTATGGGCGTGTCTGGTAGTTACTACACTGCAAAACTGGTATGTAATGGTGGAGATATTTGGAAGGCATGAGCAAACACACCAGTATATTAAAGCCATAGCACCGATTGAAATGGAGGCTGGCAAATAGATTTAGTAAGGGATTTTGTCCATGCAGAAATATTGACAGTGATTCTTTTTAGGTGGCATCCATTACCTGATTCAAGGTAAGTTAATCTTGATGTCCTTTATTTAAAAACATCAATAAAAATTTGACTTTGTTATAAGTGACTTAAAAGGAAGGGGAAAATATAGCAATCTGGTTTGTATGTACAAAGACAAATCCAGGACACTGCAAAATGTTTATTTTTTGCAAACCAGTGGAGTAAAAACATATGAAGGCAAACACTGCATACCAACACACTTTGCACATGCAAATCTCAATTTTTAACAAGGTGGAAGCATGAAGTGATACTTTAGCACTTAAATTAATAAATATCTAAACTGGTTAATAGTATAAATGTTTTATTCTTTAGCTCCTTGGTGCAAGACCTTACTGGATGTGATTGCAGTCAAGTAAGGCCATGGCTATAGTGCAGCAAAAAAATGTCCTGTCTAACAAAGGAAATGCTAGAGCAAAGATTAAATTACATGAGTCAAGCACCCTGCTGAGATCTGCCAATCAATGGAATTACCAGGTCAAATTACCCTCAGGACTTTGACAGCTAGGGAAGCTAAGTATTATGGGGGAGGGGAGAAGTAAATAGACTGGAATTCATTGTCTCAAAAATTAGTGCCATTTAAACTAAATTAGAAAAAAAGGCATCAGTAAACAGCACTTTGAGTGTGTTCTGTGGCATTGCACTGTTACTGTTTAAGTAGTCATCCAGCAGCAGGGAATGTTACTTACACTGTTCTGTTTTACTCAGTACTTTGTACACATGCAACATCTATGAAATGACAGGAACTTTAGGCAAACGGAGGCCTGCATGATGTAACATTTTTGAGCCAAACAATGATTTCTGGGATACTGGATGGCAATCTGATTTGTCCAGACCATGTCCGTATGCCAGCCTCCAGGTGGTCAGAGTCTGGAATTGCATATAAAATTTTTTTTAAATCCTGTAAATAATCTGAGTGCTGTTAGTGTAGGAAACATCATGCCATGTTTTAAACATGTTTGTGAAATTGTTCAGTCTCGCAGTTTGTTCTTACACACGGGTTCGGAGCCGGTCCTCTGCTCAGAGTCGGCTGCATCACCAGCTTGCATCTTCGAGAAAGCTCGAGGCACAGTAATATCCCATGGTCCTCCGGTGCTAACCCTTAGATCTAGTTTGCCGCTTGCAGCAGATCACATAGAGAGGCTCGGGCCAGAAGAATTTTTTCTATATAATTCTTGATATTTCTTGTTGTTTTATACTTTTTTTTTTTTTTTTTTTTTTTTTTTTTTATATAGTGATAGGTTTATTATCTAGTTGTTGTTTAAAGTTAGTTTAGCTAGGTTGTTAATTTTTAGTAAGAGCCTTGGGCCGTTTTTCTGTAAGAATTTACAGTACTTTAAAAAAAATATATATATATATATATATATATACTTTTTTGCCTTTTACCTTTTCTATTTTACATATATATATATATATATATATATATATATATATATATATATATATATATATATATATATATATACTATATCATAGTGTGCTGTGTGAGTGTTTTACAGTTAAGATATATATTATATTTATAGTTTCATAGTATAGTACTAGGCTATCTGCCCTGGGGCATTTGTAAGCCTAGCCATAGTGATGTGGCTTTTGCCACCCCATGAAATGGTACAAAAATGTACAGAATAAATTTAGAATACTGTGCCTCTGTCTAGTAGTGACACAATGAAGATCCCCTTATATAATAGAATTAGTTTACTTTGCCCCTGTCTAGCAGTGACACAGATGTGACCCCTGGGGTAAACTTCCGATCTCCCATCCACTCATCAAGATTTCTCTTGAAGAGTCAGTGAGGGGCTCTGCCTAATACGAACTGGGATCTTGTTCCAAAGCATGGGAAGCCTCTGGTTTATGAATCTATCCCTCCTGCATGTCCTATTCATACTTGTGCCGAGGTTTAAGTCTTTAGGTCTCGTGGTTCTGATGGATTTGGATGTTTTGAAGTGGAGCATGTCCATCAGATCTTGATTGGACATGGCCTTGTACGTCAAGCAGAGATCACCTCTGAGCAGGCGGTATGCTACTGAATAGAGCTGAAGTTTCTTTAGTCTGGCAGAATAAGACATATGTTGGAGACCCTTCATCCTCTTGGTGAGGTACTTTTGTGGTCTCTCCATCTGTTGCAAATGCCGGGTGAGGTACATACCAAATGGGGCATTGTACTCCATCTTGGGTCTGATGAGGGAGGAATATAGGGGTACAATGACATCCTTGGATCTGGATGTGAATCCCTTCATGATGAGGTGTGCAAGGTAGAATGTCTTTCTAACCACTTTGGCAACGTGGGTGTCAAATGAGAGGTCGCTGTCGACTTGGGTCCCTAGGTCTCTGACTACTTTTTCCGTACTCAGTGGGTTGCTGTCTGTGATAATTTGTGGGTACTTTGTTTTCCCCAAAGGGGATGACTATACATTTTTTGGCATTTAGTTTAAGGCCGTGACTCTGGCACCAGTTGTCCGTTTCTGTGAGGCCTTTTTGTAGGATGTGTGTGTCTGCTGGTGTATCTACTATGGCGCCTAGTTTGCAGTCATCTGCGAACTTTCAGCCACAGCCCTCCCATGTTTGCTTTAACATCTGAGAAATAAATGCCGAACAAGAGGGGTCCCAGAACAGATCCCTGTGGGACACCACTTTTGACTGCTTTGAGTCTGACATTGCTCCAGCGATTTTAACTCTATGGGTTCTGTCCTTTAGCCAGTTTGCAACCCATCTAGTGACATAAGGGTTTACTTTTAAGCTGTTGAGCTTATCTAGGATGCCTGAGTGGGGTATTGTGTTGAAGGCCTTAGCCAAGTCCAGGTATGCTGTATGGACTGCTTTGCCCTCATCAATGGCTCTAGTGACTGTTTCGAAAAAGTCAACCAGGTTTAAAAGGCAGGATCTGCCCTTTACAAAGCCGAACTGGGTGGGTTCAAGTGTCTGTAGGTCCCCTATGTCTCTGAGTTCCATAATGATTCTTTCCATAGCTTTGCAGACCAGGCTGTTTAAGCTTATGGGGTGGTAGTTTCCAGGGTCTGTAGAGGCACCCCCCCTTGTGGAGTGAGACCACTGTTGCCGTACGCCAGTGTTCAGGTACATATCCCGAAGTAAGGCTAAGGTTAAATAGCATTTTTATGTGTGGGTTTAACTCCTCTTGGAGTTCACGTAACACGCAACCCGGGATACCATCAGGTCCCATTGATGTGTTTTTTGCTTTCTTTAGGGTGGTTCTCACTTGGACATCTGAGACAGGGAGATTACATTCAGCTGGGATAAGTATTTTTCCTTTTGGGGGTGAAGGAGGGGAGAAATTTGCACTGAACCTGTCGGCCAGAATGTTGGCAATATCTGTGGGTTCAGTGTATTTTTTGTTGTTTTGAACCAACTCTGAGCATATCTGAGGGTTTCCGCCCAGGTTTCTAACATAGCTGAAGAAGGCTTTGTGGTTATCTTTAGTGTCCTTGGCGATTTTTCTCAGTTGGCCTTGGATGTTTTTATGAGAGAATGTAGTTTTCTGCTAGTGTTAATCAGAGATGTCTTCCCTTCATGGGATTTTGCTCTGATGTGCAGTAGCTTCCTTCTTTTGTTATACAATTTGTTTATGGCTGAGGTCCACCAGACAGGACGCTTACCTTTGGAGAGGGACTTGGATTTGTTTGGGATAGCATGATCCATGCATTCTTGGAGATGTCCATAGAAAGCATTTGTGAAGGATTCGGCATTGTGGGATGTGGTATCCACTGGCACAGTGGGCTTAAAGGATACCATTTCAGTCTTAAGAAGAGTGAAGCCTGCTTTTGAGAAATTTTTCACTGTGGTCTTTTGTGCTGGGGGTGGAGGTGGGATATGTATATCCAGGGTGATTAGTTTGTTTTCAGATCTCACTAGTGAGGGGTATACTTCCGGTGTGGAGCATTTTGTCCCCATGTTTGTGATGATCAGGTCTAGTATATTATCTCCCCTTGTGGGAGAGGTGACTAGGTGTTCCAGTGCATTTGAATTTATGAATTCCAGGAACCTTTGGGCTTGGGTATTAGGGCTAGAATAATGTACCCAATCTATGTTTGGGTAGTTGAAGTCTCCCAGTATGATGGTATTTTGTGATACATTCATATCCTCCAATGTCTTCAGGAAGGCTGAGTGGGGTTCTTGAGATTGGGAGGGTGGTCTGTAACATGCTACCAGTTGTATAGCAGTTTTGCCTATGGTTAGTTGCACCTGTATTGTCTCTGATGCTTCATGTGTTGCTACTAACCTGGAGGTGTGGGTGTCCTTGATGAATATGGACACTTCCCCTCCCTTTGTGGTTCTGCCCGGGTTTTGGGGCCGAAAAGCATGATACGAGGTATAGCTTGGTAGCGCTGGGGTGCTCTCAGGAGCCTTGAACAAGGTTTCAGTTACTGCACAGACGTTTGTTCTCCATGCTGAGGAGTGCATCAAGTGCCTGCATCTTGGGATTTAGACTTCTGGCGTTGAGCAGCATTACCCTTAGTTTTTTTCCATTTTTGTTTTCTAAGGAGGTGGGTTTGTCTTTTGAGCCTTGCCTAAAAAAGGCACTATGGGGGTGGCAAGAGCCTTAGCCAATATCTGGAAACCCAGTGGTGACAGGTGTAAGCCATCCCTTGCGAAGCAGCGTGGCTTGTCCAACATGTCATCCCAGGCAGACTGACATTGGATCCCCTTAGAATGACACCAGTACTTGAGCCAATTGTTAAAGCTGATCATCTTGTCTTTGTATTGTGGTATCATTCTTGGTGAGGGCAAGATGCTGCTCAGGCTCATGGTCATACCAGCCTGGGCTACATAATCGGAGAGCTCCTCTGTCTCTTTTCATGTAGTCCAGGGAGATACGTCTCGGGTCATTCACACCAGCATGGACAATGACGGAGTCATATTTGTACTTGCTTTGGAGTGACTTGAGTGCGGGTGTTATGTGGTGGATCCTAGCTCCCGATAGACAGCTCACAGTCACCTTCTTGTTCAGCCTGGTCAGCGGGACATCAGTGTGTCTGAGTATAGAGTCACCTATTACTAGTGTATCAGGCAAGGTGTTTGGCCTCAAGGGCTGTGATTGGTTGACACACTGATTTATTGACGTATGTGTTGCATGTGTTTTGTTTGAGGTGGTGGATTTTTGGATGTCTGCTTTGGGAGCCTCTGTTTTGGTAAGTTTTTTATTAGAGCCTCCGAGTATGTCTTTGTGTTTTTATGTGTTTGGTTTGCAGTTGTGGTAAGTCTATGTGGGACTGGGATTGTTGTGTGTGTGTGGTTGCCATCTCCTCCTGTCTGGTCATGCTAGCCCTGAGTTGAGAGAGTTCAGCCTCCAGTTTGGCTATATAGTTGCATCTCTCATGTATTTGTGTTTGTTGGGAGGAGGAGAGGGTTGTCTGTGTACATGAGACAATTGTAGCATTGTCTCAACATACCCAGATTGACCAGCTGAATTGGAGATGACGCCAGTAATCTACCACTCGACATGCTAGAATAGTATAAGGGAGTGCTGTACCTTTAAGGGAAGTGGATATTCACAGAGGTGGTAAGTAGATCTAGTGCTTTACTTAGTACGAGAGTGCTTACTTACTAGAGAAGTATTGAGAACAAGTGCTAGGCTTGTAATGTAGTGAGTAGTCTGATTATACTAAGAGTAGAGCTTCCTTAAGGGAAAATTTGAAGAGCAGACTTGGCGGAGCCCGAAAAAGTTTAACCGGCGCTGCGCTATGCGCACAACCGCGCAAAGCCATGCAAAAGCGGATTTTAAACGGTGAACTACAAAAGAGCTAGAAATGGTCCAAAACAACCAATTACTACAGCTTCTTGTGCTGAGGTCACTTCCTACAGGGACAGGTAGGCTGCTCAAGGCTCCCCACTCCCACTGGTGAGCAAAGAAACTTCCTTCTATCCAAGTAAGGTAAGGGACAACATAGGAACTACACCACAGCCCAGAATACAGCAATGCCTGTAAACTGGTCTAAACTAGTCGAGGAGAGGTGGGAAAACAAGGATTATTTTTTTGTTTTTTTTTGGTAGAAACACAGAAAATGCAGAAACAGTGATAAATTAGTTACACAGGCTAGCACACTTTAGTGGGCAGCCTCCACAGTTAAATTAAACAAACTTTCGATCAAATTCGACTAAAATGTAACTTTAAGTGCATATTTTAAAATAATGCAGCAAACAGTTAAAAAACAGTTCAAGCTAGTTCAGGATAAGCTACAGAAGCTATTCCAAGTGAAAAAAAGCAAAGATACTTAAATCCAGAAAGTAGTCACTTTTCTGAGTTCCCTGCTGCTAGGACCACTCTGCAGAACCACGAGGAGCTTGTCTGAGCAGTATATATTATAAAAACCTTTTTCTTAAGAGTGGTGTACTTTTCTAAGATTTTCTTTTCTTACTGTAAGAATGTCAGAAAAGACCAAAAGTGGTTTTAAAAGGTGTCAGTGTGGACAGAAGATGTCTATTACTGACAACCACGCATCCTGCGTCTACTGTCTTGGCCCTCTACACTTGCAGGAAGACTGTTCCATCTGTCATTCCTTTAGTGGGAGGGTCATGATGGAAAGACACAGGAAGTTGGTGGACAGAGGGTTGCTTAAACCAGAGTTTCAGGAGGCCCTGGACAAGGCTGAACAGGTTTCAAAGTCTTCGAAGGGGTCGAAGTCTTCAAGAGTGTCGGAGCCCAAGTCATCGGCTCCGAGCACTTCTTTTCAGATTCGGACACCGGCTCCTATGACTTCGGTGCCGGTTGTCGAGACTTTATCTCTGCACGAGGCTCAGGTCTTAGAGCCGGTATCAGAGGTACCACCTTCGGCTATCCTTCGCTTGGTGACAGCTTCGATCTTTTCGACCCGTTCTTAGATGCCACTTTCTGACTCCGATGTGGACAGAGTGGTACAGAAGCTTATGGAGAACTCTGCTTTGTCCAAATTAATTGAGGTTTCATCCCAGCTGGTTTCGAAACTCGAAGCTATTCTAGTTCCCTCAACACTTCCTCCTCAGAGACCCGTCGAGTCATCGGTGTTAGGAGTCGAAGAACCGATGACTGTAGAGCCCTCTGTGCCGAAGCCTCCAGTAGTGCTATCGGCTCCGTTGACCTCGACTCCTTCGGAACCAGCCGGAGAGTCTCGGAGCCGAAGATCTTTCCTGGGTTCCGGGGGGATAGTCGAACCGGGATATCTGTTCCGACTCTTCCCCTCAGTGCCTCTGCTCAGATCAGTTCGGATCCGTCCTCTGTCGGAGCCCGTGGTTCAGATTCCGGAGAAACGACCCCCTTCTTCGGATCGAGTCGGATCTTCGGGTCGTGGCAGCAGTGCCTTTGACATCATGAGGAAGGTCTTGTCTGATCAGACACATACTTCATCGGTATCTTCATCTCCTTCCCCAAAAGGTCCGCGTTCTGCTTCTGTGCCTTTGGTTCCTACCAAGCGTCGAGACCCAATGCCTCAGAAGTCCCCACAGGGCGACTCTGGTTCCTCGGATGCATCCCCAGAAGCTCCCGCTGAGGATGTTCGAGGAAACGACTGTGCAAGAGGAGGCACATAGATTCCCCTCAGGAATCTCTCGCGTCTTGATACGGATTTAGATGAAACAGAAGGGTCCCCACGGTCCACCTCTGAAGGTGTCTCCTTTGCAGACATTTTGGAAATCCTGAAGCAGAGGGGACTGGCAAACCCTTACCCCTTCTGTGGATGAATCGGTCTTACTGAAGGCATTTGGGGCTCATCCTTCTACCTCCTGGGTGACTCCACCCTTTGACGATCTCATGGATCTTGTAGCTCGGAAGGCTTGGGAAACACCTGATACAGTGGAACCAGTCCCCCGTAAACCAAACAAATACATGACGGCTCCCCAAGATAAAGCCTATCTTACAAAAGGAGTTCCCGTAGATACTATGGTGGTGTCTGAATCATCTTCCTCTGTCCATCCTCCTAATAAGGATTCTAGGACAATGGACAGATATGGGAAGCGCATATTTAGTTTGACGACTTTTTTCCATCCGATCGCTCAACTACCTTACTTATTTCACGCGTTTACAGAGAGATCTCATTAAGGAATTACGAGATACTCTTCAGGGACACACAGATGCTGCTGTCGCTAAGAAAGTGACAGCGCAACTTAACACTCTAAATTCCATAGTCAACTCGTCCATGAGGCTGATTTCATACGCAGCCGAAGGGTCGAGTAGAGCTGCAGCTTCGGCGATCGCCATGAGAAGACAGTCCTGGTTGCGCTTATGCTCCTTTGCGGAAGCCTTTAAGTCTTCCTTTGCCAACGCCCCCTTTGATGGTGCCTCCTTGTTTGGGCCCAAAGTAAAGGAGACTCTCACGAGGTGTGAACAAGGGAAGACCCTGTCTGCCGTAGGGGTCTGTTTTTCCGTTCAATCTAGACCCTACCCTAAAGGGCAACGAGGAGGAAAAATGTGGCTCCGAAAGACTCCAGGATCTTTTCAACACACTCAGTGACGCCCCCTCCAGAGGCAGAGGTGGGGGAAGAAACTGAAGACGCCGCCCAGCCGGCAGAGGGGGTTCGCAAAATCAGGGCGACCGAGAGACCTTCTCTGGAAAGCCCTTCTAGCACTCCTGAGTGCAGGCTCGGCTGTCCTACTCTGGAGGCAGTTGGGGGTCGTTTTGGCTTTATACCCAGAGGCCTGGCTAAATCTTGCATCAGATTACTGGGTAAAAAGCATAGTTACCAGAGGCTACAAGATTTCCTTCATAAAAATGCCACCCAACTCCAAAAAACTCCCTGACGTTCCACCCAGTCTGCGAGACCATGCAACCATAGAGATAGGAAGGTTGCTCGAAAACAGTCATCCAACCAGTCCCAGCAGACCAAATAGGATCCGGAACTTACTCAAGGTTCTTTTAAGTTCCAAAGAAAACAGGGGACTGGAGGCCAATTTTAGACCTCAGCAAGTTAAATACCTTTGTGAAAAAGGAAAAGTTTCGGATGGTCACGCTTCAGTCCGTCCTTTTTTTTTCTGCAGAAGGGCGACTGGATGTGCTCTATAGATCTCAGACTCATACTACCATATCAAGATGGCCAGGGCGTCCAGAGATCACTTGCGCTTCCGGCTGGGAGCCAGTCATTTCCAGTTTCGCGCTCTGCCCTTTGGTCTCACCTCAGCCCGCAGGGTGTTCACCAAATGCATGGCAGTAGTAGCGTCTCACTTGAGACTAAACGGATTCCGGGTGTTTCCTTATCTAGACGACTGGCTCCTATCCGCCACCACAGAGTATTGTCTTATACAAGCCATGGACTACACCATCAGTCTGCTCTTCACTAGGCATAACGGTGAATTTTGGAAAATTTGTCTTATCGCCGTCTCAGCGTATCTTATTTATAGGAGCACAGCTAGACACTTCCCTGGCTCAAGTTACTCTTCCCCCCACCAAGAGCATCAGACCTCAGGCATCAAATTTCTTTCCTTCACAACAAGATGTCCGTGCACGACAAATATTAAGAGTGCTAGGATTGATGGCAGCCTCCCTTCTTGTAGTTCCTTTAGGCAGGATGCACATGGGGATTCTACAATGGATGCTATTCGCCCAGTGGTCGTATCTACAACTTCCACTGTCTCACGAAATCTTGATCACGAATTCTTGGAAGAAGTATCTCTTGTGGTGGATGCACAGTCAAGAGCTAACACTAGGTCGACCCTTTTTCTTACCCAGTCCAGTAGCAACTCTAACCACGGACGCCTCCCTGATAGGGTGGGGGGGATTCTTTCAGGGACAAACAGTCCAAGGTCAGTGGTCCAACTTGGAGTACAATCTGCACATCAATGTTCTAGAGCTCAGGGCAGTGTTTCTAGCTTTGCAACACTTTCACAAGTCCTTACCTCGGGGAACAGTGACAGTTCAGACAGACAACATGTCAGTGGTCTGGTACATAAACAAGCAAGGGGGAACCAAATCTTACCCGTTATGCAGAGAGGCCCTCAGAATTTGGCAATGGGCAAAGTCCACCTGACGCTTTCCGATAGCAACGCACATCCCGGGGACTTCCAACGTAATCGCGGACAGGTTGAGCAGAGCCATCCTGTTCCCTCACAAGTGGTTCCTCAAACCTCAAGTGGCGGAAGAGATCTTCCGTAGATGGGGCCAGCCATGCTGCGACCTGTTTGCATCCCCATTGAATGCCAAATGCAGAAGCTACTTTGCCCTGTTACCCCCTCCAGGGGTCCCCAGGGACGCACTGGTATACGATTGGCCCCCGGGTCTCCTTTACGTTTTTTCTCCTGATGTCCTTCAAGGATGCATCTGCAGTCCTTACAAATGGGTTGTCCTGTCGTCAGGCAGCCCTTCGGTCGGCCGGATTCCAAAGTCTGGGTCTGGCCTCGGCTGGTGTCGCACTTCACCCGACGTCATAGCTGCAGTTATTCGGGTATAAAGGCATCAGCCGACACCATTTTCCTCAGTCTTTCTTGCCGCTTGGCGCCCGAAGCAGAAGCTGTTGGCAAGTGCCGGTTGTCAGAACCAGAGATTACTACTACAAGTACCGAAGACTTCTAAAAAGCTAAGTACCCCATTGGGGACTCTTTCTTGCCTCAGCCGATGTCAGAAAAAGTGAATAACTGTTTAAATTGTGGGAAACAAATACCTCATAAAGATTTCCACTCTTACTGCTTACCTTGCTTAGGCCCAGACCACGACGTAGCAGCTTGTCTAGCCTGTGCTTCTTTCAACCGACGAACGCTTAGACGTCTGTCTGAATTTGCTGAAGAGTTTTTCGGCTCCGCTTTTGCTTACATTATGCCGTCGGATACTCCGACTACACAAATTTCTAAAAAACGCAAGGAAAAGGACCGACACTCGCGGTCCGCGGTTTCGGCCGAAACCGCGGTTAAGCCAACCGCGAGTGTCTCTGTTTCGGCTGAAACAGAGTCCACGGTTCTTCCTTTGGCCGAAAGCTTGCCACTTACCGAGGCCTCATCCAGCTTGGCTGAATCTGCTACCGAAATCCCACCTGCTCCTGCAGGTTCACAGGATTTATCAGATACTATCCCTTTGGATATTTCTACCCCTGCACGTGGAGCTGCTAGGCCTCCTGCATCCATGTCGATTGAGGCCTTTGCCAGGGCTAAAGCAGCAAAAACTACCAAAACTGTGCCTGCTAAGACCCCCTCTCACAGGCCCAGTTCTAGTTCACAAATGCTTAGTCTAGCAGAGGATCTCATTTCTTTGATCCGGGGATCCCAACCACATCCAGACAGGGCCTCTCACCCACCTCCAGAGAAGAGGACTAGAGTAGAGCCCCTGAGCCAGTTTCTTCAGATGGCTCCTCTGATGAATCAGATAATTCAGACCCTCCAGAGGCCCCTTTTTCTCCTTATGAGGACTCTGATGCAGAAGAGTCCATTCCTTCTGCCTCTCCGCCTGAGGAATTTTCTTTTGGGGAAACCTTGCATGCTATGAGGGAACAATTTCAATGGCAGGGCCAGGATTTTTCAGACTCTAGGAAAAGGCTTAGAACCTTTTGCCACAGCATAGGCCTTTAGCCATTCCTCCAGTACTTACTGTTGTGGATGATGCTTTTAATGATGCTTGTACTGCTCCTGATTCTCTTCCTCCGGCCCCTGCTAAGCCCGATAGGTACTACAGGGTTCCGGACACACATTATCATTTGTATAAGGCCCCTTTTTCAGATCCCGAAACTATCTCCCAGGGACCCAAGGCTGTAGCAGCTACCTCTACCAAAAATCCCCTCCCCTCTGAAAGGGAATCTATGGCCTTAGAGAGATGGGGTAAAAAAGTTTACACTTCTGCTACTCTTTCAGCTAGGGCCTTGAACTGTCAATTCCACATGATTCAGTATCAGGAATTTGTTAGACCAGTTAACTAAAAAACTGTCCTCGGATGAACCATTAGACAAAAAATCTGTACAGGAAATGGTACATAACATTCAGCAGGTCAGTAATCATTCCTTAAAATGCAGCTATGATGCACTGGAGGCTTCCTTTAGATCAGCCATGACTGGCACAGTGATCAGAAGACATGCATGGTTAAAAGAACAGTCCTTACCAGACCATGTTAAATCAAAGCTCCTAGATGCTCCCATGGATAAGCTCAATTTGTTTGGCTCCCCTGCATGGCAGGTGCTGAAGAAGGTGGAAGAGAAAGCAAAATCTGTCCAGACAGTCAAGGATTTCTTGCAGGTCCAGCCTCCAAGTTTTAGCAGGAACTGGCCTTCCAAGAATTGGTCCTTTCCAGACACCTCCAGAGCTCCGAGAGGCAGGAATAGACACTCAAGAGGCAGGGGTCAATCCAGAGGTACCTACAGGGGACGTCAGTGGCAGGCTAACATCCAGCGAGGTACAGCCACAGATCCAGCCACCACCACCACTTCCACAGGACAATCAGTGACTTGGCTCTGGCACCGCCTACCAGGGAACAACTAGAGGCACCCTTAGGCGGGAAGCTAGCCTTATTTTCAGTAAACTGGCATTACATCACAGGAGACAAATGGATTTTACAGACAATAGACCAAGGTTACAGGTTTCACTTCCATACTCTACCAAGGAAGAGAGGAATGCCAAACCTACCTCCAAATCAGAAGACAGAAGCTCTAGAACAAATAACTCACTTACTAAGGATGAGAGCTGTAGAAAGGGTACCATCTATGGAACAAGGGCAAGGATTTTACTCCAGACTTTTCCTGGTACCAAGAAAAGAAAACCAATGGAGGCCTATTCTCGACCTGTCTGCTTTAAACACATACCTCATTGTTCCAAAATTCAAAATGCTGACCCTACAGCAGCTTCTTCCCATGCTGGGCAAGGAGTCTTGGCTGGTAACTCTAGATCTCAAGGAGGCATACCTGCACGTCCCCATACAACCAAATTGCAGAAGATACCTCCGATTTCTTGCAGGATCAGAGCATTATCAATTCTCAGCATTGCCCTTTGGCTTATCTACTGCGCCCAGAGTATTCATGAAATGCCTGGCATCAGTAATTGCTCATTGCAGGCTTCAGGGAATTCAAATTTACCCTTACCTGGACGACTGCCTGTTACAAGCGGACAACAAAATCAAATTAACAAAAGATTTGCAAAGGGTCATTCATCTACTACAAGCCCTGGGATACACAGTCAATATAAAAAAGTCAAGGCTGATACCATCCCAAAGGATAACCTTCTTGGGTGCAGATCTGGACACATCAAAACAAATGGCATTCCTGACAGTAGAAAAACAGGAGCAACTCCCTTTCTACTTCATGGCATTAACAAACCAGAACCAGCTAACAGCAAGAAAAGTCCTGCAAGCTCTCGGTTACATGGAATCCTGCATAATATTGATTCCACATGCCAGACTACATATGAGAAAGTTACAGTGGTACCTAAAGAATTTATGGTCTCAGCACAAGCACAGCCTATAAACCCAAATTCCAATAATTCCATGCCTGAAGCAAGAATTCCAATGGTGGGCTCAGGCCTGTCAAACAAAGGACTGCCCTTCCACAGCACTCAACCAAGCCAGACCATCACAACAGACGCTTCAGACCTCGGTTGGGGGGCACATGCTGGACAAGTGCATACAAGGCTTATGGACTCAAGACCAGCTGCACCTACACATAAATCAAAAGGAAATGCTGGCAGTAAAACTGGCAATTCAGGCATTCAGACCATTTCCTCGACAGGGTCAACTGCTGATAAGGACGGACAACACCACAGTTATGTGGTACATCAACAAACAGGGAGGCACACATTCATACCCTCTATGCCGGATGGCAATGGACCTCTGGAATGTGGCACTGAGCTTCAACATTCAGTTACAAGCAATTTTTGTGCCAGGAAAAGAAAATATACTAGCAGACATCCTAAGCAGAACTGCCACGGATGCCCACGAATGGATGCTGCATCCGGACATCTTCAAAACCATTGCAAGGAAATGGGGACTACCAGAAATAGACTTATTTGCATCCCCACACAATCACCAACTGAAAAAATTCTGCACAAGGACGTACCACCCATTTGCTTGGAAAGTGGACTCCCTATCTTTCAGTTGGAAAAACCTGACAGCATATGCATTCCCACCTCTTCCTTTGATGCACAAGGTGCTATTGAAGATCAAAGAAGACCATCCAAGGATCATCCTGATAGCTCCAGGCTGGCCAAGGCAACATTGGTACCCATTACTGAGGAGTATGTCTCTGGAACAAATATGGCCTCTGCCCCTAGTTCCCTTGCTGTTAACATAGAACAACTTCAAAACCCTGCATCCAAACCTGAAAACACTGCAGCTGGCTGCCTGGAACATTGCATAAGACCAAATAACCCAGACTTATCTCAAAGGGTTAAAGACATTATCTTGGAGGCTCGCAGACCCTCAACAAGAAAAAATTATTCAGCAAAATGGAAAAGATATCTCATTTGGAGTACAGCAAAAGGAGAGAATGTGTCACTGGTAAACATAGCTAACATCCTGGAATACTTGGCAGAGCTCTTCCACAACGGCCTGTCCTATTCTTCCATTAAGATTCATGCATCAGCCATTTCAGCAGAATACAACTTGGATCCTCCAGTCTTCTCACATCCTCTGCTCAGGCAGTTTCTGAGAGGAATTAAAAATGTAAAACCACCTAGGAAGCCACCATTGCCAGCATGGGACTTGAACTTTGTGCTAGAAAAGTTGTCACTACCTCCTTTCGAACCAGCAGCAACAGCAGAATTACAATACTTATCATGGAAAACTGCTTTCCTGCTTGCAATCACTTCAGCAAGAAGGGTATCTGAGCTACAGGCATTAATGGCAGTACAGCCCTTCCTGATCTTCCATCAAGATAGTGTCCATGAGAACTAATCCTACTTTTATGCCAAAGGTGGTCTCCAGGGTATCTTTAAATCAAGCTATCCACCTACCTACATTCTTCCCCAACCCACAGAACAGGGGAGAAAGACTGTTGCATACCTTGGATGTACATAGACAATTACGTTACTACCTGGACAGGACCAAGAGCAACAGAAAAACTGACCAGCTACTGGTAGCATATGCAACAGGAATGGAAGGAAAAGCAATTTCAAAACAGACAATCTCTAAGTGGATAGGAAATTGCATTAGATTTTGTTACTCCTACCATGGGAAGAAAACTCCAGAAAACATCAGGCCTCACTTTACAAGGGCTACAGCCACTACCACAGCTTTTTTATGAGGAGTGGCTACCAAAGACATTTTAGAGGCTGCTACTTGGAGCTCCGTACATACATTTGCCAAGCATTATAATTTACCTTTATACTCCAGATCCCGAGCAGGTTTTGCCACTGCTGTTTTGCAAGGGATCTTAACTACACCATAATCTTATTTCTCCTCCTCCCCCCAGTTTGGCTATGGTATTCTACCCATTTGTAAGGACTGCAGATGCATCCTTGAAGGACATAGTACAGTTTTGTACCTACCATAAATGTAGATGTCCGATAGGCATGCATCTGCAGTCAGGATTACCCACCCTCCTTCCCCTCTGTGGTACTCCTAGGGTATTTGCCCATCTTGTAGCTAGCTGGGGAATCTATTATGGTGTATTTGTTTGTATATATGTACATACATGCTTATTTTTTGTTTGCTCTCTACTATTTGGAACCATTTGCATTTATCCAAATTTAGCCTTCCTAGAGGGCACCTGGCATCTGGGGCAAGAAACGCTGAGGAAAATGGCGTCGGCTGATGCCTTTATACCCGAATAACTGCAGCTATGACGTCGGGTGAAGTGCAACACCAGCCGAGGCCAGACCCAGACTTTGGAATCCGGCCGACCGAAGGGCTGCCTGACGACAGGACAACCCATTTGTAAGGACTGCAGATGCATGCCTATCTGACATCTACATTTATGGTAGGTACAAAACTGTACTTTCCACTAATTCCCAGGTTTTTGCAGAAAGCCAAACGTCTGGACCGGACCATAATACTGATAGCCCCATTCTGGCCTCGACAAATCTGGTTTCCCTTCCTTCAATCTCATCAAGTGGAGGAACCATGGATACTGGATCCGGAGCCAGACCTGTTGACACATTCTTCTGGAGTTCCTCACACCTTCCTCAAGTCCCTCAAACTGACAGCTTGGCTGCTCCACTTCCCATCTTAGCCAGGTTGGAGTTACTATCCTCTGCAGTACAACAAAGTATTGTATCTTCTCACAAACCATCTACAAGGAAATTGTACATCAGCAAATGGAACAGTTTTGCGCACTGGGCCGCCAAACAAGGTATAGATCTGTTCGGGGCTCCAGTACACAAGATACTAGATTTCCTTACCACACTGTTTCAAGAAGGAGCATCAACATCCACTATAAGGGTTCAACTGGCCGCTATATCCAATTTTCATGTTGGCCGTGAGGATGGTTCTCATGTCCCACAGGCTTTGTAAAGTCTTCATGAAAGGTACCTTTCACCTCCGTCCCCCCTTTCGTAATCCAATAGCCCCTTGGAATCTTAATCTCATGCTGTCAAAACTCATGTTGCCCCCATTTGAACCAGCAACCACAACTCCATTAAAATTTATTTAGTGGAAAACACTTTTTCTGGTTGCCATCACTTCCGCCAGGAGAGTTTCAGAGTTACAGGCTCTATCTATCCGACCCCCGTACATGTTTTTTCATCCAGATAAAGTAACCTTGCGCACCAATCCGTCCTTCCTTCCGAAGGTTTGTTCGATTCAGAACATCAATCAATCTACCTACCTTCTTTAAAAATCATTCTAATAAGCTAGAATACACGTTGCACAAGTTGGACGTTCACAGACAACTAAGATTTTACTTACATAGGACAAAAGAGTACAGAAAGTCAGATAAACTATTTGTCTTGTATGCTGACCAAAGAAAAGGACAGGCAGTAACGAAGGTTACCTTATCCAAATGGCTCTCAGATTGCATAAATTTGGTATATGCTGAATCGAAACAGCAACTCCCTTTCAAACCCAGAGCTCATTCTACAAGGGCGATTGCTACCTCTTCAGCCCATACCGCTCGTTTGCCTTTAGATACCATTTGTGCAGCGGCAACTTGGGCAAAACCACATACTTTTATCGCCCACTACAAGCTAGACAAGAGCTCCAGGGACAGGGCGACGTTTGGTTCCACTGTACTCAGGAATGTTCTCCCTTGAGCCACACGGGGAAAAAGGAGCTAGGGACGCTACCAGTGTGTAAGAACAAATGGCGAAATTGAACAATTTCACATTAAGAAGTTGTCTTAAAATAACGATCCATGTGAATTGTTCATCTCTCCTTTATTCTTACATTCCCCCCCTCCATCCCCCGTCCTACGGTCTGGGAGAACGATTTTCAACTAGATTCCTTTTCAGCCTTTTCTGGATATGGTTGGCATGTTATTGTGCATTAGTAATGGCATCTTTTATCCTCTACTTGGCAGTAGGGTTCCAGACACTGTGTAGTATCGGTTTATAAGTGTTCTAGACACAGTTCTAAAAGGGATTCTTCTGGTGTAGCAAACTAGATGTGAGGGTTAGCACCGGAGGATCATGGGAAATTACTGTGCCTCGAACTTTCTCGAAGATGCGAGCTGGTGATGCGGCCGATTCGGAGCCGAGGATCGGCTCCGAACCCATGTGTAAGAACAAAGGCGAGATGAACAATTCACATGGATCGTTATGGTAAGACATAACTTCTTATTTGAGTCTGTGTGTGTTGTACTCCTTTAATTGTAATTCTTGTGGTAAGCAAATTCCTCATAGGGATTTTCATTCTTACTGTATTCCTTGCCTAGGCCCTGATCACAACGTTACTGGTTGTCTGTTTTGTGCTAGATTTAACCAACGCACTATTAAGCGTTGGTATGATCTTGCTTTAAACTTTTTTGGATGCCAGTTTAATTATCCTGAAATGTCGTCTGATAGCCATCCGACTACCGGAGTTTACAAAAAACACAAAGAAAAGGATAGAGAAAAACAACTGAGGCCCAAAACTGACTAAGCTTCTCTTAAGCAGTTTGCCGGTTCTCAGTGAGGCGCTTTCGCAGCCCCTGACCCCCTCTACTTTAGAGTCGCAGGCCACTACTGACTCCCACATGGAGTCGGCCGTGCCGCTGGATACTCAAGGTATTGGAGCCTCAGATGCTAATCCCTCAGATGGGTCCGGAGCCGCTGAGTAGGTACCGGCTTCTGAGGGTGTTTTCAGACCTAAACATCTTTACATTAAAACAACTTCAGCTTCAAAGACTAAGACTAAAGCACCTTCTAAATCCAGGAAACAAACTTGAGAGCCACGTGGACAGGCCTCTGCCCAAAAAACAGATGCTCAAGATGGCCGAAGACTTGATTACCTTGATCAGGGGTTCCCATCCCCCTCCCTGATAAGAGGCCTAGGCAAGACTAATTATGAATCTTCATATCAGGTTTCTATTTCTTCCGATTCCTCTTCTGATCAGGGATATTATCTTCCCCCGCATGAGGATTCTGATGCTGAAGAATCTACTCCTTCAGCATCTCCTCCTGAGGACTATTCCTTTGGGGAAACCTTGCATAACATGGGGAAGCATTTCCACTGGGAGAGCCAAGATTTTTTCAGAATCTAAAAAGAGGCTCAGGGATTTTCTTTCAGCACAGGCCTCTAGCCATTTCACCTGTTGGACATTGTAGATGTGTTTTCGGAGTCTAGTCTGACCCCTGACTCCTTACCCCCAGCCCCCGTTAAGCCTGACCGATATTACAGGGTTTCTGACTCTCACAAATTTCTTTTTAAAAACCCTGCTGCTGACCCAGAAACTATTTCACAGGGTCCAAAGGGAGTTAAGGCTTCCATGGCAAAAAAACCAACCCCCTGTGACAGAGGTTCTAGGGCAGTGGATAGATGGGGGAAAAAGAGGTTTAGACATCTGCAACTTTGGCTGTAAGGGCCTTAAACTGTCAGTTTCATATGCTTAAGTATCAGCAGCATGTCATGGGATTGTTTAAACAGAAAATGTTAAATTCTGAATGTGCAGAACACAAGGAAATGCAGGATTTATTGTATGCAGCAGAACAAGTTGGAAAACATACTTTGCAATGTGGTTTTGATTCTTTGGAGGCCTCCTGAAGGGCCGCAGCTACGGGTTTTGTAATTAGGAGGCATGCTTGGTTAAAGGAACAAGGTCTGCCTGATCATCTTAAAGTTAAATTACTAGATGCACCTTTACAGCATACTTTGTTTGGTGTTAAGGCAGAAGAGATGTTGAAGAAAATGGAGGAGAAAGCTAAATCTATGCAAACTGTCAAATATTTTTTACAAGTACAGCCACCTAGGTTTAGTAGACACTGGACTACAAGAAATTGGTTCTTTCCGGTGTCAGACAGATCTCAAAGGGTAGACCCAGATGCCCTAGGGGCAGATCCCAGGCACAGTGTTCTTACAGGCCCAAGCAATGGGGTGCTTCTACTTCCAAAGCCGGAGAAGACGGATCTCAAAAATACAGAAAACAGTCTGTGTCTTCCCCCTGCCAGCACCAAGCACTTATCTTCTTGCAGCACCCTTAGGAGGAAAATTAGCACTTTTTGATCAAAATTGGCACATCATAACCCAGGACAAGTGGGTTCTAAACAGTGTCACAAGATACAAGTTCCATTTCCATACTCTGCCAAAGGCAAACGGCTGGCCAGATCTGCCAAAAAAATCAATGGGCAGAGGCACAAAACAAGTCTCATCCCTCATGGACATGGGGGCCATTCAACAAGTACCAGAGCAAGAGCCAGGGACAAGATTTTTACTTGACTGTTCTTGGTACCCAGAAAGGACAAGGCCTGGAGGCCGATATTGGACCTATCTATTCTGAACACTTTCCTGGATATTCCAAAATTCAAAATGCTGACTTCGCAGCAACTTCTGCCCATGCTGGGCAAGAATGCTTGGCTTGTGACTTTAGACCTAAAAGAGGCATACCTGCATGTTCCAATCAGGCAATCATGCAGAAGATACCCAAGATTCAAGGCAGGGTCAATGCATTATCAGTTCTCTGCACTGCCCTTTGTAAAGACCCTGGGTGCAGTAGATAAGCCAAAGTGCCTGGCACCAGTAATTGCATTCTGCAGACAGAGGAATGCAAATATATCCTTACTTGGACGACTGTCTCATTCAGGCAGAGAACAAGGACATTCTTCTCCATCTGGCATTCGTGAAAAGACTTCTAACATGCCTAGGGTACACAGTCAAACAAAAGAAATCAGAACTAGTACCCTCACAAGAGATCACATTCCTGGATGCACGCTTGAATACAACTGCCCAGATGGCTCATCTCACGCCAGACAAAGGCAACTGACTACCTATTTCAAAATGTTAGCAACAAAGACCCAGTTATCTGCAAGAAAAATTCTGCAGGCTTTGGGCTTCTTGGCATCCTGCATCCTACTAATTCCATATGCAAGACTGCATATGAGGAAGTTTCAATGGTACCTAAAAAGTGTTAGACTCAACATTGCCACAGCCTGGAAACAGTCATTACTCTCATTCCCTGCCTGCAGCAGGAGTTTCGATGGTGGGCAAAGGCTTGTCACCAGAACAAGGGACATCTATTCACATTACCTCCAGCCAGGCAGACACCAACAACGGATGCATCAGACTATACCTGGGGAGCCCACATGACAGGACGATGCATTCCAGGGCACATGGTCCTCAAACTAAATGCATCTACTTATCAATCAAAAAGAGATGTTAGCTGTTCAAAATGCCGTGACAGCCTTCAAGGACCTTCTTCATCCAGGATAACTACTGATAAAGACAGACCTCACCATGGTCATGTGGTATATAAACAAGCAAGCGGGCACACATTCTTGCCCCCTTTGCAGACTAGTCATGGCCTTGTGGGACACAGCTTTAAATTACCAAGTACATCTTTAGGCACATTTCCTGCCAGGAAAGGAAAATACTCTGGCAGACTAACTAAGCAGAAACCTCATGGATCCCCACGAGTGGAAGCTGGATCCACAAGTCTTCAGCATAACAAGGAAATGGGGATGTCCGGGCATAGATCTATTTGCCTCCCCTCTCAATTACCAACTAAAAAGGTTCTGCACAAGGACTTATCACAGACAAGCATGGAAAGTGGACACCCTATCAGTATATGCCTTTCCTCCACTGCATCTCCTCCCCCAGGTACTCCTAAAGGTCAGACAGGAGAAGCTAAAGGTGATACTGATTGCCCCAGACTGGCCACGCCAGTACTGGTATCCAAGACTAAGGAACTTTTCTCTATACCAAGCTTGGACCTTACCTCATATACCTCGACTACTGTCCCAGCAAAACAATCAGATCATGCACAGCCAACTCAGGACATTAAACTTGGCAGCATGGCGGATAATGTAGTCATACAAAACACACCTCCCCGTAAAGCTGTGATGGATGTCATTCTGGAAGCCAGAAGGCCTTGTACTAGAAAGTCTTATGCTGGAAAATGAAAGATTGTGTCTGGAACCAGGCACAAAGAACTGAAACAGCGGTACCAAATATTCCTCAGATTTTGCAATACTTAACTGAGATGCTGGACAAAGGCCTATCCTTTTCATCAATTAAAATTCATGCCTCTGCCATTTTGGCTCATTACAATACAGGGCCACCACTTTTTTCTCATCCTTTTATTAAGGCAGTACCTCAGAGGAGCCAAAAATTTAAGGCCCCCAAGGAGACTACCAATACCTGCATGATACCTCAACTTTGTCTTGGAAAAGCTCACCCAACCTCCTTTAGAGCCAGCGGCTGCTGCTGACATGAAATTTTTATCTTGGAAAACAGCGCTTCTGTTAGCCATTACTTCTGTGAGACGAGTTTCAGAGCTGCAGGTGCTCATGGCTGTGGAATCTCATCATTTTTTCATCTAGACATGGTCTCCCTGAGGACAAACCCAACATTTATGCCTAAAGTAGTGTCCAGCGTGCCGCTTAACCAAGACATCAATCTGCCTACTTTTTACGTAAATCCACAGGACAAGGTGGAGAGAATTCTGCATTCTTAGGACATACACATACAGCTTAGATTCTGCTTGGACAGAACCAAAGCTTTCAGGAAGACAGAGCAGTTTCTAATGGCATATGCTGCAGGATCACAAGGAAGGCCTATCTCAAAGCAGGCTATTTCTAAGTGGTTAGGACACTGCATTAGTTTCTGCTACTTTCACCATGGCAAGCCTGTACCTAAGGGAATTAGGCCTCACTACACCAGAGCTGCAGCCACTTCAGCAGCCTTTCTCAGGGGAGTACCAACCAGAGACATTTTAGAGGTGGATACTTGTGCACACCTTTACAAAGCATTATCATCTGCCACTCTACTCTAAATCCAGGGCAGGCTTTGCCACTGCAGTTCTGCAGGGCCTCATAGCTGCTCCTTCTGCTATTTGGTTTCAGCCTCCCAACCATAGCTTTGGGGCTGTACCCAAATGTAATGACTGCAGCAGTGAAACACGAAGAACATAGTACAGTTGTGTACACTTACCATAAATGTAGATGTTCGAGTGTATTCACTGTTGCAGTCCAGGTTACCCACCAGCCTTCCCCCTTTTTTCTTTTGGATCTTATCTTTCCTTCTCTGATTTATACTACCTATGTGGTGTATTTGCTTATTGATGAAGGTAAAATTTATATTGGTGTATTTATATAAAGTTTGGCTACACTTTTTGGGGGCACCTGACATCTGGGACAAGAAAAACTGAAGAAAATGGCGTTGGCTACTACTTTTATACCCCTGACGACCTGACGTCAGGGAAGGTGCGACAGCAGCCGAAGCAGGACCAAAGACTTTGGAATTCAGGCCGGCTGAGGGCAACCTGCCAGCAGGATTACCCGAATGTAATGACAGCAACAGTGAATACACTCAAACATCTACATTTATGGTAAGTGTACACAACTGTACTTTTCTTCGACTTGTTTTTCGAGGACCCTCTGATGTGGATCGTGTGGTGCAGAGGCTTCTCGAGAACCCGGCACTGGCAAAATTATTGGCCTCAACCCAACCAGTTTTGGGGCCTAAGACCATCCCACCTGCTGTGACTACTCCTCTGAGCCGAGCCTTCGGAGCCGGGGGAGGAGGCTCTGATAATTGTGGAGCTTTCGGAGCCGAGGCCTGTTCCAGTGCCTTCAGCTCTGTCAACCCTGATGTTTTCAGTAACATTGGAAGAGTCTGGGAGCCAACACACTCTGGTTGGCTCGGGGGGGGGGGGGGGACGGACAATGCACCAGTTCTGACTTCTTCTCCAAGCATCAGCTCGGATGAGCTTGGCTCCATCCTCTGGCTCATAGCCCACTGTCTCTGCGTCGGGGAGGTTGCTGGCTTCTTTGGAACCGGTGGCTTCGGGTCGGAGCAGTGGTATCTTCGATGCTGTGAGGAGGGTTATGTCATTCAAGACACAAACATCATCAGGTTCCTCCCCCTCCCCTAAAGTGCCACTTTCTACCTCTACATTGCAGGTCCCTGTGAAGCGTCGAGACCCAGAGCCTCGGGTAACCCCATTGGGTGACCCTTGCTCTACTGAGACCTCACCAGAAGCTCCCACTGTTGAGGTTCTCAGAAAGAGACTTTGTAAGAGGAGGCATTTAGATTCCCTGCAGGAGTTTGACATCAGACACAGACTTAGAGGAATCTGGAGGGTTCCCACGGTCCCCCTCGGAGGATATCTCCTTTGAAGATATCCTGGAAGTCCTTAAGCAGATGGGTGACTGGCAGTCCATTAGCCCTTCTGAGGATTAGTCGGTGCTCCTGAAGGACTTTGGGTCTCAACTTTCCACCTCCTGGGTGACTCCGCCCTTTGAACTAATGGAATTGGTTGCTTGAAGGGCGTGCGAGTCTCATGATACTATGAAACTGGTGTTTCGGAGGCCCAGCAAGTTTATCACCTCCCCCCAAGACAAGATGTTCCTCATTAAAGGAGTTCTGGTTGATACCATGGTGGTGGCGGTGGCCACCAAGAAAGAGATGTCCGTAACCTCTTCTACTGTCCATCCTCCTAATAGGGGTTTCAGGAGTATGGACAGGTACAGGAAACACATCTTTAGTTCTGCGACCTTTGCTGTGTGATCGCTTAACTACTTGACTCATTTTGCCCGTCTTCAAAGAGATCTCCTAAAAGAGCTTGGAGATGCTCTGCAGGGGTAGTACATATGGAGCTGTCTCTGAGAAGGTGACAGCCCAGCTTAATACCCTTAATTCCATAGTTAACTCGTCCATGCGGCTCATTTCCTATGCAGCCGATTGTTAGTCGGGCAGCAGGTTCAGCGATAGGTATTCTGAGACTGTCCTGGATGCGCTTATGCTCCTTTGTGGAAGCCTTTCCAGTCTTCCTTTGTCAACACCCCATTCGATGGCTCTTCTATTTTTGGGCCTAAAGTCAAGGAGACTCTCTCTAGGTGTGAGCAGGATGGAAAGGCTGTCTGCCCGTAGGAGTCTGTTTTTCCACTTTTTACCAGACCATACCCCAAAGGGTAGAAAGGTGGAAAAGTGAGGTTCCAAAGCTCCCAAGGAGCTTTCCAGAACACACGTAGTGAACCCCCCTCCAGGGGCAGAGGAGGGGGTAGTAATGGATGATGCTGCCCCGGTGGCAGAGGGGGTCCGCAGAACCAGGGAGATGGGGGTCAGTTCCTTGGTAAGCCTTATCAGTGCTCCTGAAAGGAGGCCTGACTGCCCTACCCTGGAGGCAGTCTGGGGTTGCTTGGCTTTGTATCCGGATGCCTGACTAGGAATTGCAACAGATTATTGGGTATAAAGCAGCGTTACCAGAGGTTACATCATTCCATTCTTAGAAAATCCACCTGTTGGGGAAAAAAATCCCAGATGTTCCACCCAGTCTCAGGGATTAAGCAGCCGTAGAAATCCCAGAGGCTGCAGGAAAGAGTCATCTAGCCAGTCCCGGCAGACCAGATAGGATCCGGAACTTACTCCAGATTCTTTACTTACAAAGAAGACAGGACTGGAGGCCCATTTTGGATTTCAGCAGACTCAACACATTTGTAAAGGAGAAGTTCCGGATGGTCACGCTCGTCTGTTCTGCCATTCCCCGGAATGGGCGATTGGATGTGCTCTTTAGATCTCAAAGATGCATACTACCATATCAAAATGGCCAGGCCATCCAGAGATAATCTGGGTTTCTGGCTGGGAGACAGTCACTACCAATTCCGAGCACTGCCCTTTGGACTCTTAACAGCCCTCAGAGTGTTTACCAAATGCATGGTAGTGGTTACGGCTCACCTGAGGTGTCTAGGACTCTTGTTTCCGTATATGGATGACTGACTCCTCACCGCTACCTCCAGGCGTAAGCTAATTCTGTCCAGGGATCACACACTCAGTCTCTGCTCTGTTGGTCATCACTATCAATTTCGAAATGTCTACGTTTTCGCCATCACAGCGTATCTCTTTTATCAGAGCAGAACTAGACACCACAGTAAAATTGCCTCTGGATAGAATAACCACTCTCAGAAACCAGGTCTTGGACATTTTGCAGAGAAGAAAAGTACTGGCCCATCAAGTACTGAAGCTACTAGGTACCATGGCAGCTGCGCTCATAGCAGTTCCTCTGGCATGTATGCACATGAGTATTCTTCAATGGTTACTCTTCACCCAGTGGTCTTACCAACAACGTCCGGTGTCAATCTTAATCATGATTACAGACTCTTGCAAGAAGGGTCTTCGCTGGTGGTTGACCAGCCAACAAGTTGCAGTGGGTCGACCATTTGTTTCTCCCCCGCCGTCAGCCACTGTGACAACGAACGTTTTTCTGAGAGGGTGGGGTGGCATTTTCAGGGAAGAACAGCCCAAGGCACCTGGTCGGAGACGGTCACAGTTGCACATCAATGCTTTGGAGCTGAGAGCGGTGTTTTTGGCGTTGCAGCCCTTTCACAACTCTCTGCCTCTAGGGACGATTGTGATACAGAAGGACAGCATGTCTGTTTGGTACATCAACAAGCAAGGGGGAGCCAAGTCTTACTCCCCTTTGTCGAGAGGCCTTGAGAATTTGGCAGTGGGCAGTATCCACCGGGCGCTTTCTGATAGCAATGCATATCCTGAGGAAATTCAGCGTGATAGTGGACAAATTGAGCAGAGCCATTCTGTTACTCCACGAGTGGTCCCTCAAAGACAAAGTTGCGAAGATAATTTTCTGCAGATGGGGCCAGCCTTGCTGCGACCTGTTTGCTTCCCCTATGAATGCCAAATGCAGAAGCTACTTTGTCCTAAATCCGGGGGACAGCCCAAGGGACTCGCTCGTGTAGGATTGGCCCCCGGGACTCCTGTATGCCTTCCCACCTATACCCCTGATTCAGAAATTCTTGCAGAAAGCCTGGGAAGGACTGTAATCTTAATAGTCCCTTTTGGCCTCGTCAGATTTGGTTCCCCTTCCTCCGACTCTATCAACTGGAGGAACCTTAGTTTCTGGACCCAGTTCCAGATCTGCTGACACATTCGTCAGGGGCCCTCCATCCCTCCCTTCATTCCCTCAGACTGACAGCTTGGCTGCTTCGATTCCCAACCTAGCCAGGTCACATGTTTTTTTCTTCTGTGGTACAGCACATTCTTGTATCTTCGCATAAGGCTTCCACCAGAAAGTTCTATGCTAGTAAATGGAAGCAATTTGCTGTTTGGGCCTCCCAAAATAATTTATCCATATGTTGATCCGATTGCTAGTATCCTAGAATTCCTATCTAAGCTTTTTCATGAGGTTGCTGCAGCTGCCACTATTAAGAGTTCAATTGGCTGCAATTTCGAATTTTTACCTCTGAGCTGAGGGTTCTAATTTGATGACTCTGACTGTTAGGGCTTTCCTGAAGGGTACCTCTCATTTTAGGCCGCCTGTTATACAACCCTTTTCTCTCTGGAATCTAAATTTTGTGTTGCCACGTATTATTCTTCCCCCCTTTGAGCCTGCATCATCCTGCCAGCTGATGTTTCTTTCTTGGAAAACTATTTTATTGGTGGTCATTACCTCAGCACGTAGGGTGTCTAAGCTTCAAGCCCTTTCTGTCAGACCCCCATATTTGGTGTTCCACCCAGACATAGTTTCTCTGAGGACTAATCCTTCATTCCTGCCAAAGGTGTGTTCCGAGACTAACCTGAATCAAACTATCAAACTTCCAACGTTCTTCAGTAATCATTCCAATAAGTTGGAGTCCATGTTGCATAAACTTGATGTCCACAGATGATTGAGATTCTATTTGGACAGGACAAAGGAATTCAGAAAATCTGACCAAATCATTGTATCTCATGCTGACACCAAGAAAGGATTACCAGTCTCTAAAGTTACTCTTTCCAAATGGTTAAATGACTGCATTACATTTATATACTATTCAGCAAACCAAACAGGGCATGGTGTGAAGCACATTTCACTAGGGCTGTTTCCATGTCTTCTGGTTATGCGGCTCGATTGCCTTTGGACACTATGTGCAGCTGCCACTTGGTCTAAGCCGCATACCTTTATCACTCAGTACAAAGTAAACAGGGCCTCCACTGTCCTCAGGAATATACTCCCTTGAGCCACCCAGGATTAGGGTGCTTGGGATGCTACCCATGTGCAAGAATTAACGGCGAGATTGAACAACTTCACCTAAAGAAGTTGCGTACTTACCATAACGTTCCATGTGAGTTGTTCATCTCACCTTCATTCTTGCATTCCCACCCCCCCTTCCTCATCCAGGGTCTCGAACGAGTAAACTTTGGGTCTGGTGGTCTTGTTCTCGGAGACTTCTTACTCTGGTTGGAGTATTTATTGAGTTATACCTGTTTATGGTGGGTTCAGCAAAATAGATCTGAGGTAGGACAGAGAGCATCATGGGATAGGGACCTGGCCTCGAGCTACTCTGAGATCTTCAGTTAGTAAAGCGGCCAACTTGGAGCCGATGGATCTGCTCAGAACCCATGTGTAAGAATGAAGGCGAGATGGACAACTCACATGGAACGTTATGGTAAGTACATAACTTTTTTTATTTTCCTTCACAATGTTAGAAGTGTTATTTTTCCAGTAAATGTTTCCAAATATTAGTACTGACCAGTTGTGTGACCACTGTATAATATATTCTGAGTAGATCTAGCTTTCATCCATTTTGTTTTCACAATTTATAAAGTGAACAGCAAATTTACACTTCATTATGTTCCCTTTTTCAAAATTGTTCAGACGTCTTATGCTTCCACATGTAGTAGTAACTGGATAAAAATGAAATTATGTAAGCTGCTTTGTGTAGTTTGTTAGTTTTCCTTTAGTTGTGTATGGTAAGGATGTGCCTGTTTTTTTTTTTATGAATTTAGAACCTTGAATTGAGTTAGTTGTGTACTCATTAGAAAGTTGCTAACATAGTCTGTGGCTCATGTAATTGGCCTGAGCTGCATGAACTTATGCTGTGATTTGTTGAACGATATTGGAAGTTTCATTTGGCTTACCCTTTTTTAGGAAGCAAAGATAGAGAACCGAATAGCAGAGCTGAGGAAAGATGGCCTTTGGTCGCTGAAGAGACTTTCTAAGGTTCCAGAACCAGTACGTCCTAAAATTCATTGGGATTACCTTTGTGAGGAGATGCAGTGGCTTGCTGCTGACTTTGCACAGGAGCGACGTTGGAAGAGAGGTGTGGCAAGGAAGGTGAGTCTCATTCTTTTACATTTCTGACATTTCAATAAATCTTTCTCTCTCTCTCTCTCTCTCTGTAGCCATTTATTTGTTCACTGTGCCTTTACATAGATTATTCTGGTGTAATGCTCAGTGTTTTGTATTTTACAACATAATGTCAGAAGTGTTTCTATTAAACATACACAAATATTTAGCAGTGACCCGCTAATTAATGAATATGCAAAATATGAGTGGCTCTAACTGCATTTATTTAGTTTTCATAGTATTTAAAGTACACATCAAATGTACACTTTTCATTGCATGGCCTTATGCTAACATGATGGTAAGGATACTGGGCATCCTTTATATTCAGGAGACGCAGTGAAAGGGCAGTGTGGCAAAGTCATTAGGCTTGTGATCCAGAGTCTGCTATTCAGGGGAAGAAAGACTAGGAATTTCTTGGAAGCTGGTGAGCGTCTTCTGAAATCAGTGAAGGGATGCTATCAGTATAGGTGACAGACACATGGAAGTCTGACTGTGGTGTAAAGATTGTGCTGTACTGTTAATCTCAGCTTGTCCCCCATTGTAAGGTTATAGGTTCAAAGGGGATCACTAGGCTAATAGCTTAAGAGCCAGTATAACCTGGTTTTACCCACTATATGGTCTCTAGGGGCAAGAGGATGGCATGGGTTTATGCCTGTGCCTTGAGCATCTTAGATTGCCTCTGTCTATAAGGGTCATAGGTGCTTCCTCATGTGTGAATTTGCTATTCTCCATTCATTGATCCAAATTGTGTTTGAAGAAGGCCAGGGAAGGGCTGTGCTTTACATGAATAGGAAGCCTGTTCCAAAGAAGGGGCAATCTGAGACGCATCTGCCTCTCCACCTCTAAATTGGTTAAACAGCATAATTCCCTTGAATTACTTCAGGCGCAGTTGAATGTAGGTAAGACTCCTCTTCAGGTCACTGCCAGCTATAGGACCTCCTCCGTGATTCAGGACATCCACTCAGCTTACTTGTTTCTACTTGAGTCAGTCAAGATACAACCACACCACTGTCACAACCTAAATCACCTAGGATGGCTTGAACTGCCAACCCTACTGCAGTTCAACCAGCTAATAGTGGCACATAAAGTCCTTTACCAACCAGAAAATACACCTGCACTAAAAAATATTATCAGCCCCTACACCAGCACCCGGCCACTGCGATCATCCACTAGACTACTAATTCAAACATACAAATTCAACTACTCAGCTGGGGACTCTGTTTGCCAACTCTGTTGGAAAAATATGGAACAGACTACCAGTTGACTTGACCCTCGAACCCTCATTAACTCAATTCAAAAACAAACTCAAATACTTCAAAACTCATTGGTTATGTCCTTGCACTAACCCCGACTAGTGACCTCTCCATTTCTTAGGTGCCTTACCTTCAGCTACTTCTAACTTTTTTCTACCACTGCAGTTCAGAAAGGGACAATTATATACCTGCTGCTCAGTGCGTCTTAAACCTGAATGTAATGTTATGTGTGTTTAACTTTGAAAATAATATGTTTTGTAAAGTATTTTATAATTATATATGCTAAATGCTGGTATTGCTTACGACTGTAATCTGCTTGAAACTAGCATTTACTAAATGTTCAATGTGTATTATCTTGGAGCTTTTCTCCCTGGGCCTCTGCTGAAAATGGACATGTATCCAGTCAGACTATCCCGGTCAACAAATAAACACCCTGGTTTTGGGTGGCTTCAGTTACCCGTCCACAGACTGGGTGAAATTAGATGTGTTCTAACTCACTTGCCAAAAGGTTCCTGGACTTTAACTCCAATGCCCTGGACCAGCTTGTTGACACACCAGCAAGGGGCTCAAACATCCTGGACCTGGTGCTCACCAACATGGGGGACTGCTGCACCATCCCAAGTGTGTGACCATCCCTGGTGAGAGCTGACCACAAATCCGTCTCGCTAGATTTAATTATAATACAAGACCCCCACTTAGCAACAGCTAGAGTAAAAAAAACTTCTCCAAGGCCAGTTATATCCTCTTAAGCGACGGCATAAATAGCTTCATAGTTCTCCCCCCCCCACTGATGAAACAGACACCCATGCTGAGTTATACACCAATGTTTTATACAAGCACCTGTACAATTGTATTGACTCTGCCATACCTGATAGAACCAAAACAAGATCTTGAAGGAAAAACAAACCTGTGTGGTGAAACTGGCATTAATAGGCTATACAGTAGAAATTGCTGTCTAAGAGCAGGAAGGAACGGTCTCAAAAGTGGAAACACTTCCTTCTCAACTTGAACAAGCAAATAAGACTGCTAGTGAAGTCCTCCAAAGCGAACTGTGTATCCAAATTAGCTTCCGTTACTAAGGATAACCACAAGGCATTTTTTAGTTACAGCCGTAACCTCAAAGGTAAGGCCCAGATTTGTGCTGAACTCAAGTTAATGGTACTACATATATATGACCTGTGGATGTAGCAATCCTGCTGGCTGACAGGCTCTGTTAAAACTTTACTCTCCTGTACCAGCCACATATGCCCCAAAGCATCCCAAACACCTGTCACTTGCCTAGTATCTCCGAGGAGCAGGTTTTAAATGCCTTCTCCAAATCCAAAAACAGTCACTACGGGATCAGAAAATGCCCATCCTGGGCTGTGTTTTATATGGGTTAAAACAGAAGGTTAGCATCACCATTATTGAGCATGCTTTTCAGTCCTAGCCTAAGCACTGGCTTCATCCCAGTGGAATGGAAAACTGCTACTGTCACCCCTTTGCACAATGGGTGTGCTTCCATGGACCACGGAAAATATAGACCCTTTAGCCTGACCAGCCTTGTATACAAGGCCATGGAATGAATCATTATGGACCTTATTAACAAAGATGTAGGAAATCTCCAAATGCTCAACCCCACCCAGTTTGGGTTTGTCAAAGGAAGATCATGCCTGTTAAACTTGGTTGGACTTCAAGACAGTCACCAAATCTTTAGACAAGGGCATATCTGTGCATATGGCCTACCTAGACTTAACCAAGGACTTTGACACAATCCCTGACTCTGGCATAATTGATAAACTCACCCAGCTAGGTATCGGCCTAAATATTGTCAGGTGGGTTGCAAACTGGCTCACTGATAGAACTCATGCAGTCAAAATAGGGGACTTCACCTCCTCCCGGAGACCCATAACTAGTGGTGTTCCACAGGGATTGGTTCTGAGAACCCTATTGTTCGGAATCTACTTCTTTGAAGTACAAGCTAAAACTAAAGGACTATGGCTGGCAGTTTGCTGATGACTGCAAACTGGGAGTGATCCCCTAGCAATGTCAACATCCTGCAAGAAAGAAGGTCTTGCGTAGACTGGTGCCAAAGTCATGGTATAAAACTTATTGAAAAAAATGCATGATCATCCCTTTTGGCAAGGCTGATGTTCCTGCAGACTACCACATTAGTGGCAATACCCTAAGCACACAGTCACTGGTGAGAGATCTGGGCATACAGGTTGACTGCAACCTTCACTTTGATCACCATGTCTCCACAGTGGTAAGAAGGGCATTTTATATTTCTCATAAGTAAGGGCATTGCCTCCAGAAAAGAGGATGTTAAGTTGTCAATCTCGCCTTCATTCTTGCTGGATGGGTTCGGAGTCGATCCTCGGCTCCGACTCGGCACTTGCTTTAGCTTGAGAACTCCTTTTACCAGCTCGAGGCAACCCTATATCCCATGATGCAAGGCGGAACTACCTCAGATCTCGTTTGCCGCTTAGCGAAAGAGGTCTCCTTTGCCAGCTGAGGTAAGTAATTTTTTGTCAAAAGAAAAAAAAGCTTAGTTAGGGATTTATTTCCCCCTTGTTTCCATTATTTATAGTCTGTAGTGTGTTACAGCCCACCCTGTTCCCTTATAATTCAAAACTTTTTATTTCCTTTGGTAATAGTATAAAACTTTAGTTAGGCCTAAACCCCATTGGTTAATCCCTACCTGTGTGTTTGTGTGTTAGGGGATTAATTGTGTGTGTTTGTTGGGGTTTGTGTGACTTCCTCCTAGGAATATGTCAAAGGAAGGCAAGGTCTCAGGCTTCAAGAAGTGTGACTCGTGCTGTCAGAAAATGTCTCTGACAGACGGTCACACTTCTTGTGTTTACTGCCTGGGGCCTTTGCACCTGCAGGACTCCTGTGCTTTGTGTCACTCCTTTAGCCAGAGAGTCCTGCAGGAATGGAGGAATAAGTTAATCCTCCGTGGCTTACTTAAGCCAGAAGGTTCTCCCTCTAAAACAGGGTCTGGTAAACCTAAGCCACCGAAGGTTCAGGCTTCAGTATCCAAGCCTCCTCCGGTGGCTCCGGCTCCGTCGGAGCCGAGATCGGCTCCGGCTGGAACCGATCTATCTGCTTCCAAAGTAGTGGGTTCGGCACCGACTGGTTCCGACACCCTGTCTACTGTGGCCTTGTCGGCTCCGGCTGGAGCCGACACCTTATCCAGCATCGGAGCCGAGAAACCTTCGGCTCCATCTGGAATTCAGGGGACTTCGGCTCCGATGACTTCGTCCCGAAAGAGATGTCTGTCCCCTTCGTTGCAGAGTATCCACTCGGCTCTGGGGGTCTCCTCTTTTATCGGAGCGGAGCCATCGGAGCCGATCTTAGAGATCTTCCAGGCTGTCTGACCACGACTTAGAGAGGGTGGTAAGCAGGCTGTTGAAGTCGCAGGCACTGGCCCAAATGCTCCATAGCCCGTCTCAACAGACTTCGGCTATTGTCTCACCCCTTGAACTTCCTCCTCCGACTCCACACCAGAGTTCGGAGCCGGAGCTTCTCGGGACAGAGATTGTTTCGGCGCCGGAGCCGATACATCCTTCGGCTCCGTCGTCCTCTGCTCCGATCTCCTCCTTGATGCCTTCCTTGGAGGGATCCGGTCGTCTGGTTTCCCTTGTCTGCTCCGAGGGGGCTAGTGGCATCGGACCCTTGTCTGACCCCGCTCTCCCTCTCGGGGCTTCGGCTTTGGTAAGCTCGGCACCGACATCGGCCTCGGAGCCTTCCCTCTCAGTGGAGCCGGGAATTCCTGTATCCTCGGATCGGGGATATTCCGGCCTCCCGGGGAGGGGAGCCTTTGAGGTGATGAGGAGTGTCCTGGCTACTGAGCCAGGTCAACGGTCCATCCCTCTAGCTCCTCCCTCTTCGGTGCCTGTAGACGCCTCTTGCCAGCCTCTTGCTCTCAGGCCCAGGGATCCATCGCCCCAGGTTTCCCCATTGGGAATTTCCTCCTCTTCCGAAGTTTCTCCTGATCCTGCAGGGGAACCCCCTCGGAAGAGGACGTGTAAGAGGAAACACACAGACTCCCCTGAGTCTACAACATCTGATACCGACTTAGATGAGTCGGAGGGTTCCCCATGGTCCCCCTCTGAGGATGTCTCCTTTTCAGACATCCTTGAGCTCCTCAAACAGAGGGGGAATTGGCCATCCATTGATCCCTCCGAGGATGAGTCGGTATACCTGGAGGCTTTTGGATCCCGACCCTCCACCTCCTGGGTGTCTCCGCCTTTCGACCCACTTATGCAGGTAGTGGCTCGGAAGGCGTGGGCGGCTCCAGATTCTGTGGAACCTGTCCCCAGGAGACCATCCAAGTTTATCACGGCCCCTACGGACAAACAGTTTCTTTCCAAGGGTGTCTCTGTGGATGCTATGGTGGTGGCGGCCACTAAGAAGGAACTGGCGGATCCTTCAGTACCTGTCCATCCTCCTAACAAGGATTCTAGGACCATGGACAGGTATGGAAAGCGGATGTTTTCTTCAGCGACCTTTGCTATGCGTTCGCTGAACTACCTTTGTCACTTCACCAGGCTTCAAAGAGATATTCTCAAGGAACTGGGTGAAGTGGTCCAGGATCCTTCTGCTGCTGGGGCTCAAGAAAAGATTGCCTCACAGCTAGCAATCCTGAATTCCCTATCCAACTCCTTCATGCGGCTCATATCCTATGCGGCCGATGGAGCGAGCAGGGCTGCAGGCACAGGAGTTGCTCTTAGACGCCAAGCCTGGATGCGGCTTTGTAATTTTGCGGACCCCTTTAAGGCGTCCTTCACTAATACCCCCTTTGATGGTTCGGCTTTGTTCGGACCTCAAGTGAAGGATACCTTGACCAGGTGTGAGCAGGACGGTAAAACTCTTTCTGCTGTTGGAGTCCATTTTTCCACTCCTTCTAGACCATATCCAAAGGGTCAGAAGGGGGGGAAGTTGTGGTTCCGCAAAGCCCAAGGAGCTACACCGGACACACGTGGTCAGTTTACCCCCAGAGGCAGAGGGGGTAACAATAGACGCCGCCCTAGAGGCAGGGGGGGTCCTCAGAACCAGGGCAACAGGGAGTCTCTTCCTGAGAAGCCCTTTCAGCATCCCTGAGGTGTTGCCCGACTGTCCACCCTTGGAGGCAGTCGGGGGAAGGATTTCGCTGTACCCAGTAGCCTGGCATTCCCTTTCGCAAGATATGTGGGTACAGTCGATCATATCCGAGGGTTACAAATTCCCCTTAGAAAGGTATCCCGTACCTCAACAATCCCTTCCAGACATCTCACCCGGTCAAAGGGATTTGGCAGAACAGGAGGTTTCAAAGCTCCTAGGAAAAAGAGCCGTCCAGACTGTGCTGGCAGACCAGGTAGGATCCGGCGTCTACTCGAGATTTTTTGGTCCCCAAAAGGACGGGAGATTGGAGACCAATTTTAGACCTGAGCAGTCTAAACAGATTTGTCAAGAAGGCAAGATTCCGGATGGTCACTCTTCAGTCCATTCTGCCCTTTCTGGGCAAGGACAACTGGATGTGCTCTATAGACCTTTAGGATGCGTACTATCACATAAAGATTCACAGGCGCTCCAGAAGGTTTCTCCGCTTTCGGCTAGGGACCAGTCACTACCAATTCAGAGCCCTGCCCTTTGGCCTCACTTCAGCCCCCAGAGTGTTTACCAAATGCATGGCAGTGGTCACAGCTCATCTGAGACGTCAAGGATTCCAGGTGTTTCCTTATTTGGACGACTGGCTCCTCTCCACCACCACCAGGTGTCAGCTTCTTCAGACCAGAGACTACACTCTACAGCTTTGCAGGAGTTTGGGAATTTCAGTAAATTTCGAAAAATCTTCTCTGCTGCCTTGCCAATCTATCACCTTTATAGGCGCAGAATTAAACACCGTCAAAATGTTAGCCAGGCTAACAGATCAAAGAATTCTGGACATCCAAAAATTCGTTCGGATTCTATTGCAGAGCAAAAAGGTCAAAGCCAGATTTATACTGAAGGTTCTAGGTCTTATGGCTGCGGCCATTGTTCTACTACCACTGGCTCGCTTCCACATGCGTCTTCTGCAGTGGATGCTATTCACGCAGTGGTCGTACCACAGTCTCCCGATGAGGCACGAAATCTTAGTCACACAGTCGTGCAGAACTCATCTGAATTGGTGGATATCTTCCCCTCTTCTTCATCAGGGCCGACCCTTTGTTTCCCCTCCTCCAGTTGCCACAGTCACTACAGATGCCTCTCTGATCGGGTGGGGGGGGCATTATCAGGGCAGGATGGTCCACGGGACGTGGCAACCCATAGAATACCATCTGCACATAAATGTCCTGGAGATGAGAGCGGTGCTTTTAACGTTGCAGGCCCTCAACGACTTCCCACGGGGACTATTGCAGTACAAACGGACAACATGTCCGTGGTCTTGTACATCAACAAGCAGGGCGGGACCAGGTCCTATCCGTTGTGTCGAGAAGCTCTCAGACTTTGGCAATGGGCAATCTCCTCTCATCGGTTTCTGATAGCAACGCACATCCCCGGCAGGTCCAACCTCTTGGCGGACAGGCTGAGCAGATCCATTCTGATGCCTCACGAGTGGTCTCTCAATCAATCTGTGGTGGATCAGATTTTTCTGAAGTGGGGCACTCCTTGTTGCGATCTTTTTGCTACTCCTCAAAACAACAAGTGCCCCGATTTTTTCACCCTCTTTCCCCTTCCAGGCCAACCCCTGAGAGACTCTCTAACCCAGGATTGGCCCCGGGGACTTCTGTGCGCTTTTCCTCCTTTTCCCTTGATTCCACAAGTCATTCAGAAAGCCACCGTTTTGAGAGCCAAGTTGATTCTCATTGCCCCTTATTGGCCTCGACAAATTTGGTTTCAGTCTCTGCATCGTCACCTTCTGGTGCAGCCCTGGCATCTGGACCCAGTTCCGGATCTCTTGATCCACCAGTCGGGTCAGCAGCACCGGGCCTTTCATTCTCTCAACCTCACTGCTTGGTTGCTCCACTTCCTTCCCTAGCCAGGCTTCCGATGATCTCTGACTCAGTCAGAGACATCTTAGTGTCTTCCTTAAAGTCGTCCACTAGGACTGTTTATGCTAGCAAGTGGCGACGTTTTTCTATTTGGGCAAATTCCAGGGATATTGATCCCTTTACTGCTCCTGTACATTCTGTTTTAGATTTCCTGGCGGAGGTTTTTCATTCAGGATCGTCGTCTTCTACAGTTAAAGTACAACTGGCTGCTATTTCCAAGTATCATGTTGGCTTGCATGACAATAACATTATGTCTCATAGATTATGCGAAGCCTTTCTGAGAGGAGTTTTTCTCCTAAAGCCGCCTATAAAACATCCTCCTCCGCAATGGGATCTAAACTTAATGTTGGCATCCTTGATGCTACCTCCCTTCGAACCGTCTGCTTCATGTTCTTTGAAGTTATTGACCTGGAAAACTATATTCTTACTGGCTGTCACTTCAGCAAGAAGGGTTTCAGAGATTCAAGCTCTCTGCATTCGTTCCCCTTACTTGGTTTTTCATAAGGACAGGGTATCATTAAGAACGAACCCTTCCTTTCTCCCCAAAGTTGTGTCTCAAACCAATATTAACCAATCTATAGATCTACCAGTCTTCTTCCCAAACTATTACGACAGAGCTGAACAGAAGCTTCATTTTTTGGATGTCCATCGTCAGCTCAGGTACTATTTGCATAGAACTAAACAATTCAGAAAATCGGACCAATTATTTGTCTCCTATGCAGAAAACAGAATAGGTCTTCCAGTTTCTAAAGTGACCTTATCCAGATGGTTGACTTCCACCATTTCCTTTGTGTACTCTCTCAGAGGCAAGCAGCTCTCTTATAAGCCAAAAGCACACTCAACCAGGAGTCTATCCACTTCTGCAGCCTTTCAGGATAGACTACCCATTGATACTATTTGTGCAGCAGCTACTTGGGCCACACCTCATACCTTCGTCTCTCATTACAAGTTGGACTTGGCCTCCAGAGATAGGGCCAGTTTTGGTTCCACAGTTCTCAAGAGTCTGTTCCATTGAGCCACCCGGGATACAGGTGCTAGGGACGCGGTCCCATCCAGCAAGAATGAAGGCGAGATTGACAACTTAACATTTAGAAGTTATGTACCTACCATAACGTTCCATGTTAGTTGTCTTCTCTCGCCTTCTTTCGTGCGTCCCTCCCTCCTTCCCCCTGGCCTGGACAGATCTTGGAGAGTTCCTATCAGGTTGTTTTCCTCCTGTGCCTTCATATGAGGACTCTTTTTATGAACTTGTTTTTCCTAATTATGTTAGGTTAGTCCTTAGCAGGGTAGGTTAGCTACCAAACGAGATCTGAGGTAGTTCCGCCTTGCATCATGGGATATAGGGTTGCCTCGAGCTGGTAAAAGGAGTTCTCAAGCTAAAGCAAGTGCCGAGTCGGAGCTGAGGATCGGCTCCGAACCCATCCAGCAAGAAAGAAGGCGAGAGAAGACAACTAACATGGAACGTTATGGTAGGTACATAACTTCTAATTATGACTCCCCCCTGTACATTTCCCTTATCAGGCCAATAGTAGAGTACAATGCTGCCTTTTGAATGTTCCTTTCCAAACACCTACAGCAATTGGACAGACCACAAAGGTTCCTTACGAAGAAAATTCAGGGTTTTCAAGATCTGTCTTGTGCAGACTGAAATCATTGTCACTTTACTCTTTGCCATACAGACTGCTCAGAGGCGACCTGTGCCTTGCATGTAGAGCAATCTCTGGCCCAGCTTTGATGGAAATGTTGCACACTTGCAAGTCAAATGGCACACTGGTCACTCTCTCAAAAGACCTTAACCTGGTATGTGACCTCAACCGAACTTGCTGGAGAGATTTGTCTGAGGTTGCCCAACCTTTAGAACAAGCTTCCTATTCATGTTAAATAGGGCCAAGGAGGAGCTTTGTTTAAGTGCAATTTGGATGAGTGGATGGGTTACCAGAAATTCACGCTGGGGTTCCACCTGTGTCCATCCTTGATTTTTAGCTTCTGCTTGAACCAGACACCCTTGGGAACACTGGCTGAACTTGTCTAGGCTTGTAAGGGCCCTGAGGCTGTTAGCCTAGAAACCTCCTGTGATCCAGCATATTTTGTGAGTCGCTGAATTAAGTTTAGATCCCTAGATTTGGTGACCCTCATGGTGTTTGACTTGACTATGTGCAGAGGCTTCATCATGGTTGGATTTGTGAGAGTCTTGTAGGTCAGGTATAGGTCACCCTTTGATAGTTAGACAGAGTAGAGGATAGGAAATGTGTATGTTCACATAGAAATTGTTTACATCTTGTATTTTTGTGAAGACGTTCTGAGGTCAATTCAGCTGCTGTACTCAAGTACATGCCAAATGGAGCATTATACTTATTGTTATAATGCAGACTGACTACAGCAGGGCTGTAATTTTCTTGGATGTGGATGCCATACCTTTACTTAGTTGTGCCAACAAAAGGACTCTCTGATGTTGTCAGTCTTCACTTAATTCTTGGCTGTGGGCATGGTTCCGTACCTCTGAGTGGACTCTGCCGTCATTCCAGCTCATGGCTTCCAAAACTCTTGAGCCAAGCTGTACCCACATTGCTCATTTGCCGCTTTGCAGTGGCAGACATGTTTTCTCTATCTCGAGCGTTAGCTTATTCTTCAAAAGTTTGTTTTTCCTAATTCTCTATATTCTATCTCTAATCCCTCCTATTTGTGCTACCCTACTTCTCCTTTAGATAGTTTTTGTTGTGGGCGTGAGTGTGTTTTCTCCCCTTTTTACCATTGGGTAGACTTTCTCAAGTACCATTGTTGGTACTTTTTTCCCCCCTTTTCACTTTTTATTTGTGTCTATGGCGGCCTTTATTTTTCGTTATGGCTGATAAACCCTCTAAGGGCAAGATGTACCAAAAATGTGAAAGGAAAATGCATAGTTTGGATGGACAACACTGAGTGTGTGTGTCTGTGTGCGTGTATTGTCTGGGTGGTCCATCTACAAGAAGACTGTGCTTCTGTCACGGGTTTAGTTCCAGAACATTGATTGCAAAAACATACTCATCTTAAAATGCTTTCTTAAATCACACTTTGAGGAGGCCTTATCTGGTCCAAAAACAGAAGCCATTTCACCCTTGTCTTTCTCTCCTTCCAAACTGAAGAAGCAAAGTCGCTCGGTTCTGCGACAGTGTAGGGGTTGAGGAACTTCCGACATAAATGGCGACTTCAGCGGGTATCATTTTGGAAGCCATACTTGGATTTCCAATCTGCACATCCGAGGAGGATTCTGCAATGTCTGCCTTTGCCGGTGGGGTGGGGGGGCAGGCTCACCTGGATAGCTGACTTTATTTTCTGAAGAGTGTGCTTCTGCCTTAGGCCTGACATTGGAATCCAGTCCCTCGGCCTCTCCGCCTATTCATAAGACTCCTTTCAAGAAGAAACAAAAGACCAGACATTTCTCTGCTCCAGTGGAGCATCAGTCTGACTGGAAAACCTTCTCCCAATCACTTTTTCAGGCCTTTATGGCCTTGAGGGCCTGCTACATCTGAGTCCTTCTCTGTCTACCCTAAGCCCCAGGCCTGCCTCTGCAGACTCAATCCCTCCTCCTCAGACTCTGAAGGAAGACTTCTTTTCTTCCTCCTATGGAGGAGATTCTCTGCCAAAAGACGTACTTTTTGGGAGACTATCTCCAAAATGAGTACTTCAAGTGGGACTCCACCCAAATGGCTGAAGTACAAAAATATTTTGAGCTTTTCCAAATGGAGTAGCCCTCTGTCTGCTATCCCTCCAGTGTTTCCTGCTTGCTTGAATGCCTATGCTGCTGCCTCCAAGACCCCAGAATCCCAACTCTCCACCCCAAAAAGGCCAGATAGATTCTATAAAGTCCCTGATGATTACAAATACCTCATCAAACCCCCTTTGGCAGATCCTGGAATCATTGCTGTGGCACTGGACAAGCAATCAAGGCATATTCCATCTTCTTTACTGCCGTCTGACAAGGACAGTAAGGTGATGGACAGACTGGAGAAAAGTATCTGTACTTTTCTTGTACCCTGTCCTTTAGGGCCATCAGTTACCAAATTTGTATGATAAAATACACCTAGATCTTGTTTCCCAGGCATCTACTCTGCTCTCTTCAATGCCTGATTCCCCTAATAAGCCTCAAGTTACCTCAAAACTTACTTTAGCGGCACAGGTAATCAGGAATTCCATGAAATGCAGCTATGATGCTGCTGAAGCCTTAGGCTGATTAGCTGCATCTGCGTCTGTGTTGTGCAGGTATTCCTGGCTTAGGCTTGAAACCACTGCCGGACGATTTCAAGAACAAGATCCTGGATGCCCCACTGGACAAGAAGTTCCTCTGACGAGCAGTCTGCAGAGCTGTTCAAAAGTCTTCAAGAAAAAAGTGAGGAACTGCTAGACTTGAAACATCTGCTGGTATCCCCAGTTCCTAAATTTTGCAGGAACTACCCAGCTAAACCAAGCATTGTTAGAAGGGCACCTCCTCCTCTTCCTTCAAAGCATAGGAAAGGGACCAGAAAACCCCCATTCACCAGAGCTACCTCCTCTCAATCTACATTTGGGCAGTCCTTTCAGGATAGGCCAAGTACTGCATGACTACCAAAATACCCCCACCATCTCCCCTTTTCTGCCCACCTCTGTCACTGTCTCCCTCTGTGGCAACATATAACTTCAGACCACTGGGTTTTGTCAGTAGTGGAAAAAGGGTACTTTATGACCTGGCAAGAAAAGCCTATGGCAGAAGGCATACCCCCTACCTCCAAAAAAAAAAAAAAAAAAAATTCCCACCTGATCCCCCAGGTTGTTCAGGATTTGCTGTTTCAAGGCACCATAGAGAGAGACCTAACCGAACAAGGGTCAAGGGTTTTATTCCAAACTTTCTGGTTCCAAAAAAGAAGGGCTTTTGGAGGCCAGTACTGGATCTGTCCTTTCTAAACCCCTACCTGGATGTTACTATTTTTATGTATGCTATCTCTGCAAGCCCTTCTCCCACTTTTGACACCTGGGGTCTTCATGGCCACTGTGGCCCTGAAAGAGGCATACCTCCATATTCCCATCCACCTAAACTTCCGGAGATTTCTGCGCTTTGCTGTGCCGTTCTCGCACTATCAGTTACTGCCTTGCCCTTTGGTTTGTCCACTGCACCAAGGGTTTTCAGAGCGTCTTGCTCCAGCAGTAACCTTCTGCAGGATAAAGATGATGATAAAACTGGTTAGTAGTTGCAGAAGGTGTGCAAGGAGAAAATTTAAAGTTCGTGAAACAACCAAGTACACCACCACTGACTTAAACGCTTCTTTAATATCAAAAAGCACGCATAAAATGGTAAAACCCAGTATTCTGCAGGATAAAGGTCGTACAGGTTTTCACTTACTTGGATGACCTCATTCAAGCAGAAGAATAAGTACTCTTCAGGCACACCTGCAATTCACGGTCTGTCCTGGGAAGTCTTGAGTTTTACCTTGAACCTACTGATGTCCTCACCAACTCCATCCCAAGACCAATTCTTCTTGGGCTGCAGGATGAGGACAGATGAGATGAAGGCCTTCCTACCACAGGACAAGGATACTTCACTAACCAGTTATTTCCAAAGCTGCCTCCGTCTCCCTCATCTCAGCCAGGGAATTTCTCCGCATGCTGGGCTTTCATGGCTGCTACTCTTCCCATGCTACCCTTTGCCAGGTTACACATTAGGAAGTTCCAGTGGTATCTGAAGAATATCTAGTCCCAACACAGTCACCCTCTGGATTTCCAGGTTCTTTTCCTGCCCTGTCCAGCTGGTGTATACACCACATACTGTAGAATCCAGGCCTCCCTCTGCTGCCATCCAAGGCAATCCAAATCGTGTACAAAGACTCCTCGGACCTGGGATGGGGGGGGGGGGGGCTACTATGAATGGTCTCAAGGTGCAAGCCCAATGGGAGCCCTTCTTCAAGAAACACATTAATGTAAGGGAAAGGATTGCTATTTTGCTCTGAAAACCTTTCTCCTGCTCTTACAGCGTGGTCTCCCTTACAAGTCTTCACAATTAATTAAAGCCTTTGAACTATTATTTTGTGCCAGTTTGACGTTTCTTCAGCCACTGAAGGTGTTTTTGTGATTAAGTTTTGGTTCGTAGCTGCAGTTTTGTTCTTCACAGAACACCGCAATGATGTGGTACATCAACAAGCAAGGGGGAACCAGATCTTATTTATTCTGAACACTGGCCATACAACCTTGGGAGTTGGCCATGCAATAGAATGTAACCCTGCAGGCTGTCTACATTCCATCACAAGACAACCATGTATCAGATTCCCTCAACAGATCACGGTCTCAAAATCATGAATGGATATTGAACAGCGATCTCTTCCTAGACATTGTCCACCAATGGGGCACTCTGCAAATAGACCTGTTTGCTTCCCCTCAGAACAGACACAGATATTTATGGCTAATCTGCTCCAGGCTCCCATCTCCACTAGCTTGGAAAGTGGATGCTTTTTTAATTCCCTGGAAGGGGCTGTTCCTGTACGTGCCTCCCCCTCCCCTTCATTTAAAAGGTTCTGATGAAGGTTCAGAGGGACAAGCCAAAAATCTTGCTGGTGACTCACTATTGGACAAAGCAGCATTGGTTCCAACTTTTTCTATCTCTTGTCAAGGGAAAACACTGCAAGTTGCCTCACAGGGTTGATCTGCTCACACAACAGAAGGGATCCCTCATCCACCCTCCCCTGCAGACCCTCAGTCTTACCCGGTGGGTGATAAACTTCTCATCTTTTTCAAACACCTATACTCAGAGGACGTGCTCTCTGTCCTGAGGGAGGCCAGGAAATGCACTACCAGGAGATCCTATTTAGCTAAATGTGAAAAGTTCTCCAAATGGTGTCTTCAAAGGCAGTTGGACCCCTTCCAGGTGGATGCACCTGTAGTGTTGGCCTACATGCATGAGCTCATAAAATCAGAACTTTCATACTCTTCAGTGAAAGTCCACTTGTCATTTCAGCCTGCTTTACCCATGGATCCTCCCTTATCTAGATTGGAGGTTAAACCTTTTCTTAAAGGGGTCCTTCACATGAGACCACCAAGGAAGCCTATCCTTCCTCCTTGGGGATCTAAACTTTGTGCTTGAGAAATGTAACCACTTTCCCCTTTGAACTGGCAGCCTCTGCCACTTTAAAGATGTGCACCTGGAAAACTGTCTTGTTGGTAGCCCTTACCTCAACTAGGAGAGTTTGAGCTACTCAGGGCTAGCCCACCCTACACCTTCATCCATAAGGACAGGGTTTCTCTTCGTACTAATCCCTCCTTCATGCCCAAAGTGGTTAATGAACTTTCCCTTAACCAATCTATCCAGGACAAAAACGGTTTGTTTGAAAATAGGGTAACTGGTTATATTAGGGCAGACTGAACAGAATAGGACAGCAGGGGTTGACATGGGTGGGCAACTGACATAAAGGAGGAGGAGGCCATTCTATACTTTTGTCTGACAAATGGTTTGATGGTGGTTACATGGTTCAAGAGACTCACAAGATCACATATAGAAGTGATGAACATGAAACTCTGGTGGAGTTGCCCTTCGTTAAAAAAGGGTATTATGTTAGAATCTGAGATTCTAAAGCCATTTCCAATGAAATTGTGGGCCTCCAGCAAAATCCATTGGTGGCCTCAATCTGCTGCAAGCAGTGGTTAGAGAAGGTTCTAATGTTGAAGACCTGGAAGTTGAGTGGAGTGAAAGCACATGAGTTCAAAAGGAAATGCTTAGGGATGTAGCATTCCAGGAAGAAGAAATGGGTGGGGTTGAAGAATGGCTATGTCTCAAAAAACGCATGTATGAATGTAGAACAAGTAATATGGTCGAACCAGCTTTGGCAGTGAGCTCCATTCCACTACAAACTTTCCTTACATAAAAGTCCTGGAAGTTGTCATGAGAGGAGTGCAGGAAGTCCGGGATGGAAAATGACTAGGCTAAAACAATACTGGCTGGCTAACAGAGGCTGAGCACACAGTTCTAATGTCAAATAACAAGGTGATGGAGAAACTCTTAACTGCTTCTGGAAAATAATTTAGTAGATGGCACAATGAAGCTATCTAGTTGCAAGGTAAAAGATGAAAGATAAATTGTCATTGGACACCATTTGTAAGGGCTGCCAGCAACAGTCTGCTTACCAGTTCAGAGGATGTCAAGAACAGATGGAGGGAGTACTTCAGCAGCTTCTGAACAAAGAAAACCCCATTAGTTGTACTTACCTCATGCACAGCTTATAGCGAAATAGGAAGAATTCACCCTACAAGTAAAAGCAGCATTGGCAGATGAAATCACTGTAGTTGAGATCAAGTTATTTGGTGAGTGACCAGTATCACTGCGTAGAGAAAGCCCTAACTACAGCCCCAATGTAGAGCTGTGTAATATGTCTGGGAGTTTGAGGTGTTTGTAGGGAGGGATGGGCAATGCCCATCCATTGGAGGCATTTTACTGAAACTTTTCTTGTGGGGAAGCATAGTCCACAACAGGGAATTACCCTGTGATATGCTGAGAAATGTAGGGGTGAAAAAATGGGTCATAATCACTCCTGTCACAAGCAGAAGCATTTGCTGCACCCCCCCCCCCAACACCCTTTAGAGCCATGCTGGTTCCAGTTCACTCAGAGGAGTTCTGGGGAGGAAGGAGGAGCATGCTGACTTGATCATGGACACAGTCAGTGGAATGGCTGGAGAGAGTGAAGCAGGGTGGAAGGGAGAGAAAAGTGTTTGACGTTAGAAATGGCACCTGTGGATGCTTCTTATGGTATGTGAAGAAAGGAGTCTCAGTTAACCAGAGAACAAAGTTTTTTTGTGCCAGTGTACAAGTGCAGAACAGGTGTTCACAGTTGAGCAGTACAGAGGTATCAAAGTCTTGTCACACTGCATTTAAAGTGCTGGTGATGGTGATAAACAAATATACAAAATAGAAAGTTGGGAGATGAGCATCTCATTCAGATAGGTTGCAGCCCAACTGACCCAGTGTTTGTAGTGCGACAGCTAGTGGAGAAGCAGCCAGAGATGATAGTCTGGCTGAGCATTCCTAGAGTTGGAGAAAGCAAATGGCAAGGTCCAAGAAAGATGATTTGTGCAGCCCTGCAGTTCGACGTTCTGGAAATATTGGTAAAAATAATAAAGGCTGTGTACAAGGACCTCATGAGACATGTACGATCAGTGTTCGGACTCTCAGAGGTATTCCCAGTGAGAATGGGTATGCATCAGGGTTCAGCTCCAAGACGACCGCTGTTCATACTGGTGATGGACTACATTAAACTGGTTAGAGGGGATGGACAAATAGAGCTGCACTATGCAGACAATGTGGCATCAGTCAGACACCAAACTGGACGTTTAGCAAATGACTGGGCGCTGAGGTGCTGAAATTGAAGAACATAGGATCTAACCAAGTACAGACAAGAGTTAACCTGTCAGTAAATTGAGCAAATTTAGAAGATGATGAAAGGGAGAATAATGGAACAGCTTTAGTTTCAGGTATCCGGGAAAACTGGGTGAGGTGAAGAGAAGTCCTGAGGAAATCGGAGCTAGAATGAGGTGCTGCTACTAGCCTGCAGTGACTGGTAGCGAGTGACAAAAGAATGCCAGGGAAGCTGAAATATGATGTGCACAAAACATTGGGGTGACCAGTGTTTTGGTAAGGCACAGCAGATTGGGCAGTCAGAATAAAGCAGTTGAAGCTTAAGGTGATAGAGATGAATTAGCTAAGATGGGTGGTAAGGCTGCATAATAGCCGAAGTTTTAGAAACTGTTAAGCACAATAGAATATGGTGGCTTGATCCCATGTGTAAGAGAGCAGAAGACTACTAGGTTAAGAAGACTTAGAGTGGGGAAGAAAGCAAGATTAGACTAGGATGTGTGGATTTCATGAGAAGACCTGTGACGGGCATGACTGACAAAGGAGGAAGGAAAGAAGCTCTGAATCAAGACAGAGGTGGGAAAAGGTGACATTATGCCCTAGCCCTCTGTGGAAAAAATGTGAAAAGGCTGATTTCATTTTGAGGATGATTAATGTTAGGTGTTTTGTACAGATTACTTAAAAATTGAATATATCTCTTCGTTTGAACTTTAGATGTTCTTCATACCACATTGCTGCAGTCCTAACACTTGGGTAGTCCGCTGTCCCAGTCGGCCCGAATACCAAAGTATATGGCTGACGTCGGTCAAGGCGCATTAGTCTGACGTCAGGACGTCAGGGTACAAATGCGCATGACCGACGTCATATCCTCAGTCTTTTTTGCCGCATGGTCCGATGCAGAAGCAGTTTTGCAAGTGCAGGTTGGCGTTCTGAGATTTTCCGAAGTCGGAGTTTCAGACCGAATCCAAGTTGGCTAAGTACCCCGTTGGGGATTATTTTGGTTTTTTCTTGCCTCAGTATTTTACCGGATGTCAGAAAAAGTGAATAACTGTATTTCTTGTGGGAAACAGATACCTCATAGGGATTACCATACCTTGTGTATACCTTGCTTAGGGCCTGAGCACGGCGTTGTTGGCTGTCGCTCTTGTGCTAGATTTAACAAACGCACTATAAAGAGAAGATTAGATTGTGCCAGGTTAGTTTTGGGAAGCGGTGTAATTATAAAATGCCGCCGGATGCTCCGGCGCCGCCGTCAAGAAGCGCAAGGACAAAACAGCAAAGCCTAGGCTGGAAGAACCGTCCGTCCCGGACGTCGGTTCTTTAGAGGGCTCGGTGGAGCCAGGGGTTCAGCCAGAAATTTCTTTGGAATCCCAGGGAGAGACTTTATTACTGCAAGATGTGACCTCTCAGGAGGTAGGCCAGGCAGAAGGGGCTTCTCAGGTAGCTGTTCTTCCTTCCCTTCCTAAGGTGGTTAGGCCCTCCCCTGCTGTTTCCAAGGCTTCTCCTAGGGGCAGGCCAGGTTTTGTTTCAGGAGTTACCCCTAGTTCTTCAGGGTCTGTACCTAAGAAGCATATGCTTAAGATGGCAGAAGATTTGATTACTATGATTAGAGGTTCTATGCCCCCTCCTGATAAGAGGCCTAGGGTGGAACCTGAGCTTGGGAGTTATGAGCAGTGTTCGGATGCTTCTGAGTCTTCGGCTGAAGACTTGCAGGAGTATTCCCCTTACTCTGATTCTGATGTAGATGATTCTACTCCTTCTGCTTCTCCTCCTGAGGATTTTTCATTTTCAGAGACTCTTCATTCCATGAGGGAGCATTTTAAATGGGAAGGTCAGGATTTCTCTGATTCCAGGAAAAGGCTTAGGGAACTTTGTTTCTACCCCAGCATAGGCCTTTAGCTATACCTCCTGTTCTAGATGTGGTAGAGGATGTTTTTGCAGAGGCTTCTCTGAACCCTGACTCTTTGCCTCCTGCTCCAGTTAAACCGGATAGATATTATAGGGTGCCTGAAGCTCATAAGTATCTTTTAAGAGTCCTAGGGCAGACCCAGAAACTGTTTCACAGGGGCCTAAAGGTGTTAAGGCTTCTGTTGTTAAAAATCCTGTTCCTCCAGATAAAGAGGCTAGGGTTTTGGATAGATGGGGAAAGAAAGTGTATACTTCTTCCACTTTGGCCATGAGAGCTTTGAATTGCCAGTTTCACATGTTGAAATACCAAAATTATCTCCTTTCACAATTAAAGTCTAAGGTAGATGCTTTGGCGGAAGGTATTGAGTGTAAAGAGTTGCAGGATTTAGTTCATGTTTCTGAACAGGTGGGTAAGCATTCTTTGCAATGTGGTTTTGATGCTGTGCAGGCCTCTTCGAGGGTGGCTGCCACTGGTTCGTTCTTCGCAGGCACGCCTGGTTGAGGGATCAGAATTTAGCTGAGCATGTGAAAACAAGGATTTTAGATGCTCCTTTACAATCTGATGTGTTGTTTGGTTTGCCTGTGGAAGCAGTTCTAAAGAAAATGGAAGACAAGGCTAAGTCTATGCAGACGGTTAAAGATTTTTTGCAGGTTCAGCCTCCGAAATTTAGTAGAAATTGGCCTACCAAGGGGTGGACATATCCTGCTTATGATTCCCAGTCTAGGGGTAGGTCTAGACGTGGTAGAGGCAGAGCTCAAGGTTCTTTTAGGCCTAGGACAGGGAGTTCACCTGCTCAGTCTTCTGGTGAGGGCAGGGGTCAGTCCTTTCGTAAACAGACACAATGACCTGCCTTTTCAGCTGCCAGAATCTTCTCGTCTGGCAGCACCTTTGGGAGGAAGGTTGGCACTTTTCAAAGAAAACTGGAGTTTAATTACCCAAGACAGATGGGTATTGGATATCATTCACCACGGTTACAGGTTTTATTTCCATACCTTGCCTCCTTTCAAAGGCATGCCAGACATCCCTCCTCAACAAAGGAAAGAGGCTCACAAGCAAATTTCTCTGTTGCTCCAAATAGGGGCCATTCAGCCGGTTCCTGTGCCAGAAAGGGGCCTAGGATTTTATTCTCGCCTGTTCCTAGTACCAAAAAAGGGGAACACGTGGAGACCAATTTTGGATCTGTCTATCCTCAACACTTATCTGGACATTCCCAAGTTCAAAATGTTGACGTTACAACAGCTTTTACCTCTGCTGGGCAAAGATCACTGGATGGTAACTTTGGATCTCAAGGAAGCTTACCTTCATGTTCCTATCAGACTAATTTGCAGGAAGTATCTGCGTTTTCGAGCTGGGAATTCTCATTATCAGTTCTCTGCATTGCCCTTTGGCTTATCTACTGCCCAGAGTATTCACAAAGGTTCTGGCTCCAGTGATAGCTTTCTTCAGGCTAAAAGGAATACAAATCTATCCTTATTTGGACGATTGCCTGATTCTGGCTCAAGGAAGGGACGTGCTTCTTCAGCATTTGGAATATGTGATAGCAGTGCTAAGATGCCTAGGGTATTCTGTGAACGAAATAAAGTCCAGTCTAGTACCCTCTCAAGACATGTGCTTTCTGGGTGTGAGACTGAATACAGCAACCCAGATGGCCTTTTTAACCCCGGACAAACAAAAGAATCTTTCTCTTTACTTCCATCAACTATCTCATCAGTCCGGGCTGACTGCAAGGACAGTCCTTCAAGCCTTAGGGTTCATGGCATCTTGTATTCTGGTACTTCCCAATGCCAAACTGCATATGAGGAAGCTACAATGGTATCTCAAAAATGTATGGACACAGCACTGCCAGGATTTGGACACTGTCATTCAAATAATACCTTGCATTCAAAAGGAATTTTTGTGGTGGGCTCAGGAATGTCACCTAAACAAGGGACTCTCTGTGACCCGGCCAGAGGCGAGTCAGATTCTAACGACAGATGCCTCAGACACAGCTTGGGGAGCTCATCTGAATGGAAAGTGGATACAAGACAAGTGGCCTGCCAGACTGCAGCATCTACATATCAACATGAAGGAGAGGTTAGCAGTCCAGTTTGCATTACTGGCTTTCAAGGATTTACTTCTTCCAGGGCAGGTGTTGATTCTAACAGACAACACAACTGTCATGTGGTACATCAACAAACAAGGGGGAACACATTCTTATCCTCTATGCAGGCAAGCAATGATTTTGTGGGAGACTGCTAAGCTTGCAGCTGAATCTTCAAGCAAGGTTTCTGCCAGGAGCACAGAACTCCTTAGCAGATGTGTTAAGCAGGCAAATCATGGATCCCCACGAGTGGAAACTGGATCTTCATGTATTTCAGACATTGACAGTGTCATGGGGAACTCCAGACATAGATCTGTTTGCTTCTCCACTAAACCACCAGCTGCCAAAGTTTTGCACGAAAAGGTTTCATCACACAGCCTGGAAAGTGGATGCTCTTTCTTTCAGTTGGAAAAATCTTCATGTGTATGCCTTTCCACCTCTGCCTCTCCTCCCAAAGGTACTTCTAAAGGTCAGACAAGACAAGCCAAGGATGATTTTAATAGCTCCAGATTGGCCTCGGCAGCACTGGTACCCATTGCTGAGGAGTCTGGTAAGGAAGCCTCCTTGGCCCTTACCTTTGATTCCACACCTTTGTCTCAGAAGGACGGGCATCTGCTCAATGTCAAGCTTCACTCTCTTCATCTAACAGCTTGGCATATTCTGTTTTGAACCATAGCAGGTCTCAGCTTCCTCAACAAGTTTTGAATGTGATTATGGAAGCCAGAAGACCTAGTACAAGGAAAGTGTACGCAGGAAAATGGAAGAGATTTTTATTTTGGTGTGCAGCAAAGGATTTGGATGTTTCTGAGCCAAATTTGAGTGTGGCTCTTCAATATCTTACTGAGTTATTGGACAAAGGTTTGTCTTTCTCTTCCATTAAGATTCATGCTGCAGCAATTTCAGCTCACTATGATTGTGACCCACCATTGTTTTCTCATCCTTTGTTCAAGCAATTTCTTAGAGGGGCAAAGAATATAAGACCCCCACGTAGAGCTCCTACTCCTGCTTGGGACCTCAATTTTGTGTTGGAGAAACTCACTCTACAACCTTTTGAGCCTGCAGCTACTGCTGAATTGAAATATTTGTCATGGAAGACTGCTTTTTTGTTAGCCATTACATCTGCAAGAAGGGTGTCTGAATTGCAGGCCCTTATGGCGGTTGAGCCTTTCCTGATTTTTCATAAGGATAGGGTATCCTTACGTACTAATCCTTCCTTTATGTCTAAAGTGGTTTCTTGTGTGACTTTAAACCAAACTATTCATTTGCCTACCTTTTATGCAGATCCCCAAAATAAGGGGGAAAAGATTTTGCACACTTTAGATGTACACAGACAGTTGCGTTATTATTTAAGCAGGACTAAGGATTTTAGGCAGTCTCAGCAGTTGTTTGTTTCTTTTGCTTTGAGTTCTCAGGGCAAGCCTGTGTCAAAACAAACTATTTCTAAGTGGATTGGGTTTTGCATTGCATTTTGTTATTCCCATCATGGCAAGGAGATTCCAGCTGGGATTAGGCCTCATTCCACTAGGGCTACTGCCACTTCAACAGCATTTCTAAGGGGGGTGGCAACTAAGGATATTTTGGAGGCAGCTACTTGGAGTTCAGTGCATACTTTCTCTAAGCATTACCACCTTCCTCTCTACTCTAAATCTAGGGCTGGTTTTGCCACGGCTATTTTGCAGGGCATGTTGTCAGCTCCTGCTTCCTTATGATTTGCCAGCCTCCCTTACCTCTGCTTTGGGATTCTACCCAAGTGTTAGGACTGCAGCAATGTGGTATGAAGAACATAGTACAGTTTTGTACCTACCATAAATGTAGATGTTCGAAGATCCACATTGCTGCAGTCCAATTTACCCTCCCTCCTTCCCCTCTGTGTTTAGGGGTGGTTGTGTGGGTGAGGTTATACTCTTGTAAATTTGTATATATTGTATATATATTTGGTGCAGGAGTGTGTGGTGTTTTTTGGTTTTAGCCTTATCTTTTTAGGGTCTTCTGACATCTGGGGCAAGAAAAGACTGAGGATATGACGTCTGTCATGCGCATTTGTACCCTGACGTCCTGACGTCAGACTAATGCGCCTTGACCGACGTCAGCCATATACTTTGGTATTCGGGCCGACTGGGACAGCGGACTACCCAAGTGTTAGGACTGCAGCAATGTGGATCTTCGAACATCTACATTTATGGTAGGTACAAAACTGTACTTTTCCTGTGGCTTTGTCCAGCTTTGGTCTCAGAGCTGTCGTCTTGAGATTCCTATAAGGTTGTGCCCCTTTAAGGAATTATGTTTTGCATGAAGTTACTGTTGCAGTAGCCTAAGCTGCAACAGTGTTCTTCACTGCTACCACACTGTTGCTTAAAGGTGTCCTCTGTATGCTGTCAGGAGCTCAAGAGGAGGCTCTATTAAAATTAAAAAAAAAAAAAAAAAGGCCTCGGAGCTTCCTTGGAACTGTTGGTCAGTTGGGTAGATGAGTCCTGTGATGGAGAGCCTTCTACAAATGTAATTTTCCGAGGAAAACTTTTTTGCTTTTTCTGTCTGACATTTTTTGTTTTGCTAGGGAACCTCTAGTTCCACAAGAGAAAGAAACAAGGGCAGTTAACTGAGCAAGGAGGGATCCCCTTGAAAAGAGAGAGGGATTCCCATTACCAACTGCTGTGTACCCCTGTTGATCGACCGTCGGTATCCAACTAATGCAACAATGTTTGCCACAAGGAAGGCCTTGGTTTTATGAGGCTTTGACACCACTTCCTGTTGGGTAGATAATTTTGTGTGAATGCTTCTGTGAAAAAAATGGTCTAAGATGTATATAGTTTCACTATTCATCCTACAGGTTTTTGTAGGATGTGTGTGTTGGGGACGGGATATTGTGCTTGTTGTGACTTTCAGTGGTTAATTACCTTGGAACCACCTTTTGGCTGTTTAAAACTTTACTGACATTTTCAAGCTCTGCTACAAGTCTTAAGTGCTTTGGTCTCAGCTAAACCTGTGGAACGGTTACTAGTCTCTAGTTCTTTGTTCCCCTGTCAACAAGAAGAATTTAGCCAGGGCTCTGGGTGTGTGTATCTGTGGATGTTCGTGTTTCAATGTTGCAATCATTACATTTGAGTAATCCTGCTGGCAGGTTGCCCTCAGCCGGCCTGAATTCCAAAGTCTTGGGTCCTGCGTCGGCTGCTGTCGCCCCTTCCCTGACATCAGGTTGTCAGGGGTATGAAAGAAGCAGCCAACGCCATTTCCTTCAGTCTTTCTTGGTGCGTGGTGCCCGAAGCAGAAGCAGTTCGCAAGTGCCCGTCGGCAGACCCCTGAGATTTTCGTATTTGATTTTTAGATCCGAAGTCTTCAATAAATCTAAGTACCCGTTGGGGAAACTGTATTTCTTGCTCCAGACCGATGTCAGAAAAAGTTAATTGTATTTCTTGTGGAAAGCAAATACCTCTAAGGATTTTCATTCTTACTGTATTCCTTGCCCTGATCACAATATTATTGGTTGTCGGTTTTGTGCTAGATTTAGCCAACGCACTATTAAGTGTCTATGATTTTCTTTAAACGTTTTTGGACGCTGGTTTAATTATCCTGAAATGTCGTTGGATAGCCATCCGACTACTGGAGTTTACAAAAAACGCAAAGAAAAGGATAGAGAAAAACAACCGAGGCCCAAAACTGATGAAGCTTCTCCTTAGCCACTCGCCGGTTCGACCGTTCTCAGTGAGGTGCTTTCGGAGCCCCTGACGCCTTCTACTTTAGTCGCAGGCCGCTATCGTCGCCCACGTGGAGTTGGCCATGCTGCTGGATACTCAAGGTATTGGAGCCTCGGACGCCAATCCCTTAGATGGGTCCAGAGCCGCTGAGCAGGTACCGGCTTCTGAGGATGTATTCAGACCTAAATATCTTTACATTAAAACTACTTCAGCTTCAAAGGCACCTTTTAAAGCAAGGAAACAAACTCAAGAGCCACGTGGACAGGCCTCTATGCCCAAAAAACAGATGCTCAAAATGGCCAAAGACTTGGTTACCTTGATCAGGGGTTCCAATCCCCCCCCCGATAAGAGGCCTAGGCAAGACACTGACTATGAATCTTCAGATCCGGTTTCTATTTCTTCTGATTCCTCTTCTGATCAGGAATATTCTCTTCCCACCTATGAGGATTCTGATGCTGAAGAATCTATACCTTCAGCATCTCCTCCTGACTACTATTCCTTTGGGGAAACCTTGCATACCATGAGGGAGCATTTCCACTGGGAGAGCCAAGATTTTTCAGAATCTAAAAAGAGGCTCAGGGATTTTCTTTTACTACCTCAGCACAGGCCTCTAGTCATTCCACCTGTTAGACATTGTAGATGTGTTTTCGGAGTCTAGTCTGACCCCTGACTCCTTACCCCCAGCTCCCGTTAAGTCTGACAGATATTGCAGGGTTCCTGACTCGCACAAATTTCTTTTTAAAAATCCTGCTGCTGACCCAGAAACTATTTCACATGGTCCAAAGGGAGTTGAGGCTTCCACTGCAAAAAACCCAACCCTTCTCAGACAGAGATTCAAGGGCACTGGATAGATGGGGGGAAAAAAGGTTTACACATCTGCAACTTTGGCTATAAAGGCCTTAAACTGTCAATTTAATATGCTTAAGTATCAGCAACATGTCATGGGATTATTTAAACAGAAAATGTGGTTAAATTCTGAATGTGCAGAAAACAAGGAAATGCAGGATGTTAAGTTGTCAATCTCGCCTTCATTCTTGCTGGATGGGTTTCAGTGACTATCCTCGGCTCCGACTCTGCCAATACTAAAGCTCGAGAGCTAATTCCACCGGCTCGAGGCTCTCCTATATCCCACAATGGTAGGCGGTAACTACTCAGATCTCGTTTGCCGCTTAGCTGCGAGGTGCTTTCTTCTACCGGCTCTGGCAGGTTAGTGAGTTTTTTCTAGTCAAAAACTTAAATTTTCTACCCCTATCCTTTCTATTTAGTTTAGTTTATATTACAGGGTATCCCTTTAGTTTAAATCGGGTCTCCCTCGATTTTATCCCCTTTTTATTCCCTTTTAACTTCTAAGCCTTTGGCCCACTCCCCTTTTTCCCTTGTCATTTTAGTGTGACTGGATTTTTTCTTTTGGTTACAGGGTGTGTCTGTGTTGTCTGTGTCCTTTGATATACAGTCTCCTCTTTTAGGATGTCTAAAGACTCCAAGGTCTCTGGCTTCAAGAAGTGTGATTCGTGCCGTCAGAAAATGTCTCTGACAGACTGTCACACTTCGTGTCCTATTGCCTGGGACCTTTGCACCTGCAGGATTCCTGTGCTGTTTGCCATGCATTCAGCCCTAGAGTCCTGCAGGAATGCAAAAATAAACTTATTCTTCGAGGCTTATTAAAGCCTGAAGGCCCCTCGACCCAGTCTGCGTCGGGGAAGTCTTCAAAGACTTCCAGGCCATCTGCTTCAGCTTCAGAGCAGTCTGCTGGGAGCATCAAGGCTGCTTCGACATCGGCTCCGGCTGGAGTCTGTTTCGAAGACTGTTACCTTGGCTCCGGCCGGAGCCGAGGTTGCTAAGACTCTGTCTGCTACGATAGTCTTATCAGAGCCACCTTCAAAGAGGGAGGTCGAGGTCCCCTTCCATCGGCTCCATCCACTCGGCCCCGGGATCCCCTCTTCTGTCAGAGCGGAGCCGTAGGTCCCATTCCTCTCTGTCCTCGAGGGTGTCCGACCATGACTTACAAAGGGTGGTGAGTAGACTTCTCAAGTCCGAGGCACTGGCCCAAATGCTGCATAGCCCTACTCAACAGTCTACAGCTATTCCTATCCCTGCTTCTGTTCCTCCTCAGACTCTTCTGAGGTCGGAGCCTGGGCTTGTCGGAGCCGTGGCTGTCGGTGCTTCGGAGCAGATACCTTCCCTTTCGGCTCCGTCGTCTGCTCCGATTTCCTCCTTGGAGGGATCTCAGCGTTGGGCTTTCCTCTGCTCAGAGGGGGGAGAGTGGCATCGGACCCTTGTCCGACCTCGTTCTCCCTCTCGGAACATCGGCGCTGGTGAGTTCGGCTCCATCGGCCTTGGAGCCGTCCCTGTCGGTGCCGGGGGGGGGGGTCCTTGTCTCCTCTGAGCGGGGACCTTCGGCCTTGGCTGATAGTGGCGCCTTCAGGGTCATGCGGAGTGTGCTAGACCCCGTGTCTACCCCACAGTCGGCTCCGTCAGCTCCTCCCTCTTCAGTGCCTGCGGTGGTTTCTACCCACCCCCTCGTAACAGACCGTAGAGAGCCAGCTCCTCAGGTTTCCCCATTGGGAATATCCTCTTCTTCCGAGGCTTCTCCTGATCCGGCAGGAGAACCCCCTCGGAAGAGACAGTGCAAGAGGAAGCACATCGACTCCCCTGAGTCTATCACCTCTGACACCGACTTGGAGGAATCTGAAGGTTCCCCTCTGTCCCCCTCTGAGGATGTCTCCTTTGCTTATAAACCACACAAAGGGAATCCAGAGGTCCGTTGAACTAATTTAATTTGAAAACACAAATACTATGAAGCGCTTTTCGTACGTAACAATGTACGAACTTCTTCAGAAACCTGAATCTGAAATCTGAAGAAGTTCGTACATTGTACGTCGCAAAAAGCTCTCATAGTGTGTTCAAATTAAATTAGTTCAACGGACCTCTGGATTCCCTTTGTGTGGTTTATAAGCTTTATTTTCTGTTTGGTGCCGAGATGTCTCCTTTGCTGACATCCTTGAAATCCTTAAACAGAAGGGGAACTGGCCCATCCTAAACCCTTCAGAGGAAGAGTCTGTCTACCTTGAGACGTTTGGCTCTCGCCCTTCCACCTCCTAGGTGTCTCCTCCCTTTGACCTCCTCATGGAAGTGGTGGCAAGGAAGGCTTGGACGGCCCCTGATTCGGTGGAACCTACCCCAAGGAGGCCGTCAAAATTTATTACTGCCCCAAAAAAGAAACAGTTCTTATCCAAAGGTGTCTCTGTTGATGCCATGGTGGTGGCCGCAGCCACTAAGAAGGAATTAGCCGATCCTTCGGTATCTGTCCATCCTAATAAGGAGTCTAGGACCATGGACAGGTACGGTAAGCGCATGTTTTCCTCAGCGACCTTTGCCATGCGGTTGCTGAACTACTTGTCACTTCACCCGTCTCCAGATGGATTTACTCCAGGATATGGGTGAGGCTATGCAGGATCCAACAGCTGAGGGGTTCCAAGACGAAATGAACTCCCAGTTGGCAACTCTGAATTCGATTGTCAACTCCTCCATGCGGCTTATCCCATATGCGGCTGATGGGGCGAGTAGGGCCGCAGGCACAGGTGTAGCTTTACGACGCCACGCCTGGATGCGGCTTTGCAATTTTGCGGACCCTTTCAAGGCGTCCTTCATCAATTCCCCCTTTGATGGCTCAACGTTGTTTGGACCTCAGGTGAAGGATACATTGACTAGGTGCGAGCAGGAAGGTAAGAATCTCTGTGCCATGGGAGTCCGTTTTTCTACCCCTTCCAGACCTTATCCCAAAGGTCAGAGGGGGGGGGGGGGATGTGGTTCCGCAATCCACAAGGAGTCTCATCTGACGCACAAAGTCTATTCCCCTCTAGAGGCAGAGGGGGGCAACAACAATAGACTCTGCCCTAGTGGCAGAGGTGGTCTGCAAAACCAGGGTAGCAGAGAGACTTTCTCTGATAAACTCTTTCAGCATCCCTGAGGAGCTGCCCGGCTGTCCACCTTCGGAGGCAGTCGGGGGAAGATTATCACTGTACCCAAAAGCCTGGCTTTCCCTCACTCAAGACAAATGGGTACAGTCGATCATATTAGAGGGTTACAAAATCCCCTTTATTCACATCCCATCCCAACCCCAAGGATCCCTTCCAGACGTTCCACCCAGTCTAAGGGAACAAGCAGCGTTAGAAATATCAAAGCTGCTGTCAAAAAGAGCTATCCAGCCAGTCCCAGCAGACCAGCAAGGATCCAGAATCTACTCCAAATTCTTTTTGGTACCAAAAAAAAAACGGGACTGGAGACCAATACTGGATCTCAGCAAGCTAAACAAGTATGTGAAGAAAACAAAATTCCGGATGGTCACGCTACAGTCCATTCTACCCTTCTTGGGTCAGGACAATTGGATGTGCTCGATAGACCTTCAGGATGCGTACTACCATATCAAAATGCACAGACGCTCCAGGAGGTTTCTCCGCTTCAGGCTGGGAGACGGTCTCTACCAGTTCAGAGCCCTGCCCTTTGGTCTCACTACAGCCCCCCAAGTGTTCACCAAATGTATGGCAGTGGTCGCGGCTCACTTGAGACGTCAAGGATTCCAGGTGTTTCCATATTTGGGCCACTGGCTCCTTACCGCCACCACCAGGCGTCAACTTCTTCTATCCAGAGACTTCACCATCCAAACTTGCCAAGCTCTAGGCATGTCAATAAATTTCGAAAAATCTGCCTTGTCGCCTTGTCAATCTATTACCTTTATAGGCGCCACCTTAGACACAGTTCATCTTTCCGCCAGACTAACAGAGCAAAAGAGTATCAGGTATCTGCAAACAAGTTTACCTTCTACTTCAATGCAACAAGATCAAAGCCAGGGTAGTCTTGAAGGTATTAGGACTCATGGCAGCTACTATTACACTCCTCCCCTTAGCTCGTTTTCACATGCGGATCCTCCAGTGGATGCTGTTTTCTCAGTGGTCCTTCCAACAGCTCCCGATGTCTCTCATCATCCTGCTAACCCAATCATGCAAGAATCACCTGTCTTGGTGGATCACATCACCTCAAGTTCTCCAGGGCAGACCCTTCACCCCCCCCCCCAATCGCCACGGTGACGACTGACGCCTCCCTGATCGGGTGGGTGAGGCATTATCAGGGCAGGACAGTCCAGGGCACGTGGCAATCTTTCGAGTGCCACTTGCACGTAAATGTCTTGGAGATGAGAGCAGTGCTTTTAGTGTTGCAAGCCCTTCAGGACTCTCTTCCCACAGGGACTATTGCAATTCAGACGGACATGTCCGTAGTGTGGTACATCAACAAACGTGGTGGAACCAAGTCCTACCCCTTATGTCGAGAGGCACTCATACTTTGGCAGTGGGCGATTTCTTCTCAGCGTTTTCTGATAGCAACGCTCATTCCTGGGAAGTCCAACGTGATTGCGGACAAGTTGAGCAGGGCTATTCTCATGCCTCACGAGTGGTCTCAAAAAAAAAAAAGTGCTGGAAGAAATCTTTCGAAGATGGAGCCGGCCTTGCTGCGATCTTTTTGCTACTCCACAAAACAGCAAGTGTCACGACTTCTTCATCCTCTTCCCTTTACCAGGCCAACCCACCAGAGACGCTCTAGTCCACGATTGGCCCCGGGGACTTCTGTATGCTTTCCCCCCCTTTCCACTGATCTCAATTAATTCAGAAAGCTATCGCCTTGAGAGTTACAATGATCCTCATTGCCCCTTACTGGCCTCAACAGATATGGTTTCCGTTCCTCCATCATTACCTCTTGGAGCAGCCTTGGCATCTGGACCCAGTGCCAGATCTTTTGACCCACCAGTCGGGCCAGCTGCACCACTCCCTCCAATCTCTCAACCTCACAGCGTGGTTTCTCTGATTCCTACCCTAGCCAGGCTTCCCTTAATCTCTCATTTGGTCCGTAACATCCTGATAGCCTCTCAAGTCTTCTACCAAAAGGATTTACAATAGTAAGTGGAAGCGTTTTTCCTTCTGGGCAGCATCAAAAAATATAGACCCCTTCACTGCACCTATCCAGTCTATCCTAGACTTCCTGGCAGAGCTCTTTCATTTAGGCTCTTCCTCATCTACCATTAGAGTACAACTAGCTGCTATATCTAACTTTCATGTAGGTGTCTCGGACTCCAGTATCATGTCCCATAAACTCTGCAAAGCCTTTCTAAGAGGTGTCTTTGGCTCAAGCCCCCAATCAAAGATCCCCACCTCAGCGGGACTTGAATTTGGTCCTAGCATCCTTGACCCCCCCCCCCCCTCGAACCTGCGGCTTCATGCCCTCTTAAGTTGCTCTCATGGAAAACACTTTTTCTAGTGGCCATAACATCAGCTAGAAGGGTATCTGAACTTCATGCTCTTTGCAGTCGTCCTCCTTACTTAGTTTTCCATAAAGACAGGGTGTCCCTCCGGACTAATCCGTCCTTCTTGCCTAAGGTTTCCTCTGACGCAAACCTGAACCAGACAATTGATCTCCCCGTCTTCTTCCCTGATTATTCCAACAGGTCGGAACAAAAGTTACATTTTCTAGGTGTTCATCGCCAACTTCGATATTATTTAGACAGGACAAAACAGTTCAGGAAATCTGACCAGCTCTTCCTGTCTTATGCGGAAGGGAAATTGGGCCTTCCAGTTACTAAAGTGTCCCTTTCAAGATGGCTTACCTCTATAATTACCTTCATCTGTGAAATCAGATATCAAAAACTGCCTTCAAGACCTACAGCTCATTCAACTAGGGCATTAGCTACATCTGTAGCTTTTCAGGACAGGCTACCAATAGATTCCATTTGTGCAGCAGCCACATGGGCTTCTCCTCATACCTTTATCTCTCATTACAAATTGGATATGGCCTCCAGAAACCGTGCCAACTTTGGTTCCACTGTTCTCAAGAGTCTGTTCCGATAAGCCACCCGGGGTAAGGTGCTAGGGACGCGGCCCCATCCAGCAAGAATGAAGGCGAGACTGACAACTTAACATTAAGAAGTTATGTACCTACCATAACGTTCCATGTTAGTTGTCTTCTTCTCGCCTTCTTAAGGCGTCCCACCCTTCTTCCCCCTAGCCTGGACAGACCGATAGGAATTTTTGGGATCTTCCATTGGGGGTTCCTTCCCACATGTTCTACCACCTCTATTCTCCCTTTTATGTTTGTGGTAGCTTACATACAGGTTTATATAGAGGTGGGTTCTTTTTCTCTCTCCTCCATACTATGGAGACCAGAATTGCTTGGTTTTAGCTATCAAACGAGATCTGAGTAGTTAACTCAAAGCATTGTGGGATATAGGGGAGCCTCGAGCCGGTGGAATTGGCTCTCGAGCTTTAGTATTGGCAGAGTCGGAGCCGAGGATCGGCTCCGAACCCATCCAGCAAGAAAGAAGATGAGAAGAAGACAACTAACATGGAACGTTATGGTAGGTACATAACTTCTCAATTTATTGTATGCAGCAGAACAAGTTTGAAAACATACTTTGCAATGTGGTTTTGATTCTTTGGAATCCTCCTGCAGGGCCGCAGTTAGGGGTTCTGTAATTAGGAGGCATGCGTGGTTAAAGGAACAAAATCTGCCCGATCATGTTAGTTAAATTGCTAGATGCACCTTTACAGCATGATACTTTGTTTGGTGTTAAGGCAGAAGTGGTGTTAAAGAAAATGGAGGACAAAGCTAAATCTATGCAAACTGTCAAAGATTTTTTTAAAAGTACAGCTACCTAGGTTTAGTAGACACTGGCCTACAAAAAATTGGTCCTCTCCCGTGTTAGACCTTAAAGGGGCAGATCCAGACACCCTTGAGGCAGATCCCAGGTGCAAGGTTCTTATAGGCCCAAGCAATGGGGTGTTTCTACCTCCAAAGCTGGAGAAGATAGATCAGAAACATACAGAAAACATTCCCATTGACTTCCCCCTGCCTGCACCAAGCACTTAACTTCTGGCAGCACCCTTAAGGGGAAAATTAGCACTTTTTGCTCAAAATTGGCACATCATAACCCAGGACAAATGGGTTCTAAACAGTGTCACAAGGCTACAAGTTCCATTTCCATACTCTGCCAAAGGCAAACGGCTAGCCAGATCTGCCAAAAAATCAATGGGCAGAGGCACAAAAACAATTCTCATCCCTCATGGACATGGGGGCCATTCAGCAAGTACCAGAGCAAGAGCAGGGACAAGGATTTTACTTGACTGTTCTTGGTACCCAGAAAGGACAAGGCCTGGAGGCCGATACTGGACCTATCTATTCTGAATACTTTCCTGGATATTCCAAAATTAAAAATGTTGACTTTGCAGCAGCTTCAGCCCATGCTGGGCAAGAATGCTTGGCTTATGACTTTAGACCTAAAAGAGGCATACCTGCATGTTCCAATCAGACAATCATGCAGAAGATACCTCAGATTTAAGGCTGGTTCAATGCATTACCAATTCTCTGCACTGCCCTTTGGCTTAGCTACTGCACCCAGGGTCTTTACAAAGTGCCTGACACCAATAATTACATTCTGCAGACAAAGAGGAATACAAATATATTCTTACTTGGATGACTGTCTCAAGCAGAGAACAAGGACATTCTTCTTCAACTGGCGTTTGTGAAAAGACTTCTAACATGCCTAGGGTACACAGTCAACAAAAAGTAATCAAAACTAGTACCCTCACAAGAGATGGGTGCAAGCTTGAATACAACTGCTCAGATAGCTTATCTCACGCCAGGCAAAGACAACTGATTACCTATTACAAAATGTTGGCAACAAAGGCCCAGTTATCTGCAAGAAAAATTCTGCAGGCTTTGGTTTTCATGGCATCCTGCAACCTACTAATTCCATATGCAAGACTGCATATGAGGAAACTTCAATGGTACCTAAAAAGTGTTTGGACTCAACATTGCCACAGCCTGGGAACAAGGATTACTCTCATTCCCTGCCTGCAACAGGAGTTTCGATGGTGGACAAAGGCTCGTCACCAGAGCAAGGGACAGCCATTCACATTACCTCCAGCCAGGCAGACACTAACAACGGATGCATCAGACTATGCCTGGGGAGCCCACATGGTAGGAAGATGCATTCAGGGCACATGGTCCTCAAATGAAATTAATCTACATGTCAATCAAAAAGAGTTTTTAGCTGTTCAAAATGCCCTGACAGCCTTCAAGGACCTACTTCATCCAGGACAACTACTGATACAGACAAAACCATGGTCATGTGGTATATAAACAATCGGGGGGTCGCACATTCTTACCTCCTTTGCAGACTAGCCATGACCTTGTGGGACACAGCTTTGACTTATCAAGTATATCGGCAGGGACAATTCCTGCCAGGAAAAGAAAATTCTCTGGCAGATGAACTAAGCAGAAATCTCATGGATCCCCACTAGTGAAAGCTGGATCCACAAGTCTTCTGCATAAGGAAATGGGGATGCCCGGACATGGATCTGTTTGCCTCCCCACTCAATTACCAACTAAAAAGATTCTGCACCAAGGACTTATCGCAGACGAGCATGGAAAGTGGACGCCCCATCTTTCAGCTGGAAAAACCTATATATATGTATATGCCTTTCCTCCACTGCCTCTCCTCCCCAAGGTGCTCCTAAAGGTCAGATAGGAGACGTCAAAGATGATACTGATTGGCCACGCCAGTACTGGTATCAAATACTAAGGAACTTATCTGTGTACCCAGCTGGGACCTTAACTCAAATACCTCAACTACTGCCCAGCAAAACAATCAGATCATGCACAGCCAACTCGGGACATTGAACCTGACAGCATGGCGGATAATCTAGTCATGCAAAAAACACCTGTCAGTAAAGCTGTGATGGATGTCATTCTGGAAGCCAGAAGGCCTAGTACTAGGAAGTCTTATGCTGGAAAAGATTCTGTGCCGGGAACCAGGCACAAGGAACTGATACAGCGGTACCAAATATTCCTCAGATTTTGCAATACTTGACGGAGATGCTGGATATAGGCCTATCTTTTTCATAAATTAAAATTCATGCCTCTGCCATTTCGGCTCATTACAATACAGAGCCACCACTTTTATGTCGCCCTGTATTAAGGCAGTACCTCAGAGGAGCCAAAAATGTTAAGGGCCTCAAGGAGACTACCAGTACCTGCATGGTACCTCAACTATGTGTTGGAAAAGTTCACCCTGCCACCTATTGAGCCAGCTGCTACTACTGACATGAAGTTTTTATCTTGGAAAACAGCTCTGCTCTTAGCAATAACTTCTGCAAGATGAGTCTCAGAGCTACAGGCACTCATGGCTGTGGAACCTTTCATCATTTGTCATCCAGACATGGTCTCCCTGAGGGCAAACCCAACATTTATGCCTAAAGTAGTGTCCAGTGTGGCCCTTAACCAAGCCATCCATCTGCCAACCTTTTACCCAAATCCACAGAACAAGGAGGAGAGAATTCTGCATTCTTTGGATGTACACAGCTTAGATTCGACTTGGTCGGAACCAAAGCTTTCAGGAAGACGGAGCAATTACTAGTGGCATATGCTGCAGGATCACAAGGAAAGCCCATCTCAAAGCAGATTTCTAAGTGGTTAGGCCACTGCATTCGTTTCTGCTACTTACACCATGGCAAGCCAGTGCCTAAGGGCATTAGGCCTCATTCCACCAGAGCTGCAGCCACCTCAGCAGCTTTTCTCAGGGGAGTACGAACCAGAGACATTTTAGAGGCGGCTACTTGGAGTTCATTGCACACCTTTACAAAGCATTATCATCTGCCACTCTACTCTAAATCCAGGGCAAGCTTTGCCACTGCAGTTCTGCAGGGCCTCTTAGCCGCTCCTACTGCTGTCTAGTTCCAGCCTCCCAACCATAGCTTTGGGACTTTACCCAAATGCAATGACTGCAACAGTGAAACACTAAGAGCATAGTACAGTTGTGTACACTTACCATAAATGTAGATGTTGGAGTGTATTCACTGTTGCAGTCCAGGTTACCCACGTCCCTTTTCCCCTTTTTTTCTTTTGGATCTTATCTTTCCTTCTCTGATTTTATACTACATATGTGGTGTATTTGCTTATAGATGAAGGTAACATTTATATTGGTGCATTTCTGAAATATATATATGTATGTAAAGTTTGGCTACCCTTTTTGGGGGCACCTGACATCTGGGGCAAGAAAAACTGAAGAAAATGGCGTCTGCTGCTTCTTTTATACCCCTGACGTCAGGGAAGGGGTGACAGCAGCCGACGCAGTACCCAAGACTTTGGAATTCAGGCTGGCTGAGGGCAACCTGCCAGCAAGATTACCCAAATGTAATGACTGCAACAGTGAATACACTCTAACATCTACATTTATGGTAAGTATACACAACTGTACTTTGTGCTGATGGGTGACTCTGCTACAGCCAACTTTGGTTCCTCAGACCACTAATCTTTTCCCCCTGGTCTCTCTGGTGCAACGATTACAGCCAGTAAGGACTTCAGACTAGACACAGTTAGCGATTGTGGGGATGCTCTCTTCAGGCAAGGCTTGTCAGTCTATGAGATGGGATTGGGAAATACCACACAGCTGGGATGGGGGTAGTGAACTCCAGGAGTGTGTACCTGATCATAGTGTTTCACTGTTGCAGTCATTACTCTTGGGTTATCCTGCCGGCAGGCTATCCACAGTTGGCCTGAATTCCAAAGTCTAGGTCCGGCGTCGGTTGCTCTCGCCTCTTCCCTGACGTCAGTGTGCCAAGGGTATAAAAGATACAGCTGACACCATTTTCTTCAGTCTTTCTTGCTGCGCGGTGCCAGAAGCAGTTCGCAAGTGCCAGTCGGCCAACTCCTGAGACTTTCAGATGAATTTCAGATCCTAAGTCTTCATTAAAGCCAAGTACCCCGTTGGGGAAACTTTTTTCTTGCTCCAGACAGATGTCAAAGTTAACAGTTGTATTTCTTGTGGGAAGCAAATACCTCATAAGAATTTTCATTCTTTTAGGACACATCATTGCATCAGTCTAAATCAGCTTGGGTGGCTTGACCTACCCAGCCTAATCCAGTATGACCAACTGATTATGGCTTATAAAATCCTCTAATCCGGACAATACTCCTGCACTTAAAAATATTATCACCCCCTATAACAATCCTAGACCGCTTCGATCCTCTAACAAACTACTAATTCAGACCAGCAAAATTAATAACACAGCCGGTGATTCTCTCTTTGCAAACTCTTAAGTAGATCCAGGAACTCAATTCCAGTTAATATTACCTTACTTATCCACCTTAGGTCAATTTAAAACTAGACTCAAACAACATTTGTCACTTAACTGGCTATGCCAATGTATCAAGCCTGGCTAACTCTCTCTAGAATGTGTAAAAATCTGTTAACCAGTTTACTGTGTAATTTAATTTAATCCTGACCTGTGCTCAGGATTAACTGTAACCTGTGGAACTTGTTTAACTTGCTTACTTATGTAATCTTTGTAAATAGTCTGTAATATGTAATGCTGGTATTATGTAATGCTGCATCTGCTTACCCTTGGAGCTTTTCTGCCCGGGCCTCCGCTGAAAATGGACATGCATCCAGTCGGACTATCCCGGTCAACAAATGTAAAATAAAAATAAAAAATAAATTCTTACTGTATTCCTTGCCTAGGCCCTGATCATAGCGTTGCTAGCTGTCTGTTTTGTGCTAGATTCAACCAACTCACTATTAAGCGTCTGTTTGATTTTGCTTTTCATTACTTTGGCCGAAAATTCAATTATATAACGCCGTCGGAACAGCAGACCAGAGTTTCTAAAAAAACGCAAGGAAAAAGAGGAGAGGCATCCAAGATCCAAAACCAACGACGAGGCTTCCGCTAAGCCAGTCGCCGGTTCTCAGTGAGGTGCTTTCACAGCCTTTGACACCCGCTACCGCAGAGCCACAGGCCGCTGACTACTCCCACGTGGAGCCAGCTAGGCCTCTGGATACTCAAGGTATTAGACACTCTGACATCATTCCCTCAGTTGGGTCCAGAGCCGCTGAGCAGGCATCTGCTTCTGAGGGTGTTTTCAGACCTATGCAGCTATATGTAAAGCCTACTTCAGCTTCATAAGCAAAGACTAAAGCAGCTTTAAAGACAAAGAAACAAGTACAGCATTCTTCGGGACAAACTTCCATGCCTAAGAAACAGATGCTCAAAATGGCCGAAGACCTTATTACCTTGATCAGGGGTTCCCATCCCCTTCCTGATAAGAGGCCTAGGCAATAGACTATGACTCTTCAGATCAGGTTTCCATTTCCTCTGATTCCTCTTCTGTACAGGAATACTCTCTTCCTCCCTGTTTGGATTCTGATGCTGAAGAATCCATTCCTTCAGCCACTCCTCCTGAGGATTATTCTTTTGGAGAAACTCTGCATACCATGAGGGAGCACTTCCACCGGGAGAGCCAAGATTACTCAGAATCAAAGAAAAGGCTTGGAGATCTTCTTTTACTTCCTCAGCACAGGCCTCTTGCTATTACCCCTGTGCTAGACACTGTAGAAGATTTAATGTTAAGTTGTCTCTCTCGCCTTCATTCTTGCTGTTTGGGTTCGGAGCAGACTCCCGGCACGGACTCTGCCAACTCGGCCATTTTCTAAAGCTCGAGAGCTACTTACTGGCTCGATGCCTCCCTATATCCCACAATGTCTGGCGCTAGACCCCCAGATCTCATTTGCCGCTTCAGCTACGAGGTTGCGCTTCACTGGCTCAGGTCATATTAATCTTTTGTAATTTTAGTAAAACTTTGAGTATATTTTTCAAATTTTTTGTTAAATCAGAGTAGTACTGTAGACTAGTCTTAGTTTTCCCTGTGTTTTCTGACCCTTGGGAAACTCATTTTTACTTGGGGGGGGGGGAGAAACTCTCTATCTCCCTAAGTAGGCCGTTTGTTAGAGGCTATCCCCTTCCCTTTTATATTGTTTTCAGTAGGAAGTATTGTTTAGCCTTTGTAGTCTAAGAGCATAGTCTCGTAGTTTTTGTTAGTATAGTTACCTTAAATTTTTTTGTGTGAAGGTGTGGGACGTGTGGGACGTGTGTGTGTGTGTGTGTGTGTGTGTGTGTGTGTGTGTGTGTGTGTGTGTGTGTGTGTGTGTGTGTGTGTGTGTGTGTGTTTTTGCACTAGTCTAAATTTCATCCATCGGTATTCCTTTAATCTGTAACATGTCAAAGGATACCAAGGTATCCGGGTTCAATAAGTGTGACTCGTGCTGTCAGGAAATGTCCGACAGACGGTCACACTTGTGTTTGTTGTTTGGGTGCCCTACACCTGCAGGACTCTTGCTTGGTATGTCATGCCTTTAGTCCGAGAGTCCTGCAGGAGCATAGGAACAAGTTAATTCTCAGGGGGTTACTAAAACCCGAGGGGTCTCTGACAAAGTCTCAGCCAGCGAAAACCCCTAAGCCCACCAAGCAGTCGGCTCCCAGTACGGACCCATCACCAAGTGGAGCGTCTGCTTCAATTTCGGTTCCGGCCAGAACCGAAGTATCAAAATCTCTCTTGGCTCCGACCTTTGTGTCGGAGCAGTCAGGGAGCCGTAAGCGATCCAGGTCGCCATCCCTGGAGTCGATTCGCTCAGCTCCGGGATCACCTTTGCTACAGTCTGAACGGAGCCATAGGTCCCACTCTTTTTCGGACCTCGATGCTGTCTGATCATGACTTGGAGAGAGTGGTTAGTAGACTCAAATCGCAGGCCCTGCCTAAAATGGTTAATTAGCCCTCATCATCAGGCTGTGGCTGCTCCTTTTTCTGAAGTAGTTCCTCCTCAGACTCCTCCTGTCAGTTCGGAGCTGGAGCTGGTTGGGGCTCAGATCCTGGAAACGGCGCCGATGCTTCCCCTTTCGGCTCCTTCGTCTGCTCCAATTTCTTCAATGGTTCCATCCTTGGAGGGATCTGGGCGCAGAGTCTCCCTCGTCGGCTCCGAGGGGGCGAGTGGCATCGGACCCTTGTCCTACCCTGTTCTCCCTCTCGGAGCCTGGGTGCAGGTAAGCTCTGCTCCTGCATCGGCCTCGGAGCAGTCCCTTTCAGTGCCGGAGAGGATTCCAGTCTCCTCAGAGTGGGGGCCCTCTTCTCTGCTGGACAGGGGCGCCTTCGAGGTCATGAGCGTGCTGGCTTTTGAGTCTGCACCTCAATCAGCCACTTCAGCTCCTCCTCCCAGGGTGCCTGCTTTGGTCTCTGCCCCTCCTCCAGACCCCAAGCGAGGGGATCAAAAGCTGCAGGTCACCCCTCTGAGTGTATCTTCCTCTTCCGAGGCCTCCCCTGAGATTTCAGAGGAGCCCCCTCGAAAGAGGAAATGTAAGAGGAAACATGTTGACTCCCCAGAGTCGGTCACGTCAGATACTGACTTGGAGGATTCGGAAGGGTCCCCAAGATCCCCCTCTGAAGATGTCTCTTTCTCAGACATCCTTGAGATCCTTAAGCAGAGGGGGAACTGGTCTGCCCTTAACCCTTCTGAGGACGAGTCTGTATACCTGGATGCGTTTGGTTCTCGCCCCTCCACCTCCTGGGTGTCTCCTCCTTTCGATCCATTAATGGAAGTGGTGGCTCGGAAGGCGTGGTCAGCTCCGGACACACTGGAACCAACCCCCTGCAGGCCCACTAAGTTTATTACGGCCCCTCAAGATAAACAGTTTGACAAAGGGTGTCCCTGTTGATGCTATGGTGGTAGCAGCTGCTACGAAAAAGGAGTTGGCTGACACTTCTTTACCTGTCCACCCCCCTAATAAAGAGTTTAGGACGATGGATAGATACGGGAAGCGGATGTTTTCTTCAGCTAACTTCTCCATGCGGTCGCTGAATTATTTGTGCCACTTCACCCGTCTTTAGAGGGATCTCATCAAGGAGCTAGGAGATACCCTGCAAGATCCATCAGCTGCGGGGGCTCAAGACAAGATAAACTCCCAGCTGGCGACTCTTAATTCTATCGTTAACTCCTCCATGTGGCTTATTTCGTATGCTGCTGATGGGGCAAGTAGAGCCGCAGGCACAGGCGTGGCTTTGAGAAGACATGCCTGGATGCGGTTATGTAATTTTGCTGATCCCTTCAAGGCGTCTTTCACCAACACCCCTTTTGATGGTTCGGCTCTGTTTGGGCCTCAGGTGAAGGATACATTTACCAGTTGTGAGCAGGAAGGCATGACTCTCTCTGCCGTGGGAGTCCGTTTTTCCACTCCCTCTAGACCATACCCTAAGGGTCAGAAGAGTGGGAAGATGTGGTTCCAGAAACCCCAGGGAGCCGTGCCTGACACGTGGCGAGTTTCCCTCTAGGCAGAGGAGGGAACAATAGACGCCACCCACGGGGCAGAGGGGGTCCTCAGAATCAGGGCAGCAGAGAATCATTCTCTGACGAGCCCTTCCAGCACCCCTGAAGGGCTGCCTGGCTGTCCGCCTTCGGAGGCAGTCATGGGAAGGTTGACTCTGTACCCAGAAGCCTGTCGTCACATCACTTGAGACAGATGGGTGCAGTCCATCATATCCGGAGGTTACAAAATCCCGTTTGTCCACAGTCCCTTAAAATCAAACAACCCCATCCCAGATGTTCCACCCAGTCTAAGGGAACAGGCAATACAAGAAATTTTAAGACTGCTAAAAAAACGGGCCATCCAACGAGTCCCAGCAGACCAGCAAGGATCCGTCCGGAATTTACTCAAAGTTCTTTTTGGCACCAAAAAAGACAGGGGACTGGAGACCCATTTTGGATCTCAGCAGACTGAACAAGTCTGTTCAAAGAACGAAGTTCCGGATGGTCACGCTTCAGTCCATTCTACCCTTTTTGGGTCAGGACAATTGGATGTGCTTCATAGATCTTCAGGATGCGTACTACCACATCAAAATGGACAGGCGTTCCAGAAGGTTTCTCCGCTTCCGGCTGGGAGCCAGTCATTACCAGTTCAGAGCCCTGCCCTTTGGTCTCACCACAGCCCCCAGGGTGTTCAAATGCATGGCAGTGGTTACCGCTCAACTGAGATGGCAAGGATTCCGGGTGTTTCCATATCTAGACTACTGGCTCCTTACTGCTACCACCAGACTTCAATTGCTGAGAGCCAGGGATTATACCATCCAAACATGCTCCAATCTAGGTATCTCAATAAATTTAGAAAAGTCTGCATTGTCGCCTTGTCAGTCTTTAACCTTTATAGGCGCAAGATTAAATACAAAAGATCTGTCCACAAGACTTCCAGTAGACAGAGTGGCAGACATTCGCCGACATGTACAGGTATTAGGATGCAGAAAGATTCAGGCCAGATTCGTCCTAAAAACCTTAGGTCTCATGGCAGCAGCAATTATATTAGTTCCCCTGGCTCGCTTTCACATGAGGATTCTCCAGTGGATGCTTTTCACCCAATGGTCCTTTGAACAACTTCCTTTGTCTCACAAGATAATCACACAGTCATGCAAAGACCACTTGGCTTGGTGGATGGTCTCTCCATCAGTACCCCAGGGCAGACCATTTGTCCTTCCTCCTCCATTTGCCGCGGATACCACAGATGCCTCCCTGATCGGGTGGGTGGGCATTTTCAGGGCAGGACTGTCCAGGGCACCTGGCAACCCCATGAGTACCACTTGCACATAAACGTCTTGGAGATGAGGGAGGTGCTTTTAGCGTTGCAAGCTCAGAACTCTCTTCGCACTGGGACCATTGCAATTCAGACAGGCAATATGTCTGTAGTGTGGTACATCAACAAGCAGGGCAGAACAGTCATATCCCTTATGTCGAGAAGCACTCCGACTATGGCAGTGGGCGATCTCCTCTCAACGGTTTCTGACAGCAACGCACATCCCTGGGAAGTCCAACGTCATAGCGGACAGGCTAAGCAGACCTATTCTCATGCCTCACGAGTGGTGTCTCAACCGGACAGTAGCGGACAGAATCTTCCGCAAATGGGGTCAGCCTTGCTGCGACCTTTTCGCAACTCCTCTCAACAGCAAGTGCGACAGTTTCTTCACGCTCTTCCTGGACACTCCCCCAGAGACTCTCTAGTTCACAATTGGCCCCAGGGACTTCTGTATGCATTCACACCCTTTCCACTAATTCCCAAACTAATTCAGAAAACTACCGTGCTGGGTTGCAGGATGATCCTCATTGCCCCCCTACTGGCCTTGACAAATTTGGTTCCCATTCCTGCATAGTCACCTTCTAGAGCAGCCTTGGAATCCGGACCCAGTTCCGGACCTCCTGATCCATCATTCGGGCGGGCTGCATCAGTCTCTTCAGTCTCTCAACCTCACTGCTTGGTTGATCCACTTCCAACCTTAGCCAGGCTTCCCAGTGTTTCCAATTCAGTGTGTGAGATTATCCTTTCTATGCACAAACCTACAACCAGGAAGACTTATGCTAGTAAGTGGAAACGTTTCTCTTTCTGGGCAGAGGCTAGAAATATAAATCACTTCACAGCCCCTGTCCATAACGTTCTGGAATTCTTAGAACTTTTTCAAGCGGGCTGCTCGTCGGCCACCATTAGAGTTCAATTAGCGGCAATATTTAATTTCCATACGGGCCTGTCAGAAACCAGTGTCATGTCCCATAAGCTTTGCAAAGCCTTTCCGAAAGGAACAATCTTGCTCAGCCCTCCAGTGAGAGATCCCCAGCCTCCGTGGGACTTAAATTTGATCCTAGCTTCCTTGATACTGCCTCCCTTTGAACTGGCAGCTTCCTGCTCCTTGAAATTGCATTCTTGGAAAACCCTCTTTTTGGTGGCCATTACTTCAGCGAGGAGAGTTTCTGAACTTCAAGCCCTTTGTGTTCGTCCTGCTTATCTAGTTTTCCATAAGGATAGAGTTTCACTCAGGACTAATCCTTCGTTCCTTCCTAAGGTCGCCTCCGAGAACAATTTGAATCAATCCATCGATCTGCCAGTCTTTTTTTCTAAATTATTCCAACAAAGCTGAACAAAGCTGAACACAGCTGTCTGTCGGGCGCTAGAATCCGCCACATAACGCAAGCACTCAGGTCTCTCAACAGCAGGTACAAATATGACTTCATCATCATGCGCTGGTGTAAATAAACGACCGAGGCGACCACCTCCTTGGACTACACAAAGAGACATTGAGGAGCTCTCTGTAGCCCAGGCAGGTAGGACCCTGACCTTGAGCTGAAGCAGTATCCTACCTTCACCAAGAATGATGCCACAATACAGAGATAAGATGATCTGCTTTAACAATTGGCTTAAACACTGGTGTCCATCAAAATCTTCATGCCTATCTGTCTGCCTGGGACATGCCAGCTGCGGCTGCTTCGCCCACGCGGCTTGCACCTGTCACCTGGGATTCGGATGTGGGCAAATCTTGCCACCCCCATAAGGTGCCTTTTAGGCCAAGGCTCAAATTCTAAACCTACCACTACGGAAACAAAAAAAAAAACTAGAACACAAAAAGAAAAAATGCAAGTAAAAATGCATTCTGCACACAGGCCTCTCTCAGTATGAGAAATGGAGATGTCTGTATGTCCTCAGAAACCTGGTTCAAGGCTACTGAGAGCACCCAACTCTACCCCAAGTTACTGCAGGCCCCCGCGTTCATATCATAAATTCCATCATAAAATGCCGTGATACCAAGAAAGATATTCATCAATATTCATCAAGGATCAACACTGGTAGCAGACTGTGGCGCCTCATGCATGGAACTGGTCAAGGTGCAGTGGAACCATGAGCAGAGATCATTCTGTAGGTGGCAGACTGCTCTGCAAATTGTGGCATGTTACAGGCCACCTTAAACCTTCCTACCTAACATGGATAAATGTGATGTAAAACACCAAAATGGTATCCTTACACCATGACTTCTAATTACCCTATAGACTGGGAACTACTCAAGCCCAAACACTACCCCCGCTCCTAAACACCAAGCCCAAAAAAATGCTGGAACTCATCAACTCAAATCCAATGGAATAATAATCTACATCATCACATCATCAGATGGAGATACACATCACAAAGCACGGAAGTATATCCACAACAGGTGAGATCAGATCACAAACTAATCTGCTGGAGGTCTCATCTCACCCCACCTGGAAATGGAAAGACTCATCCCACCCCACTGCTCAAAAAAAACTACACAGTAAAGAACTTCTCAAAGGTCTCCTTTAGTGCCCAGAGACTAGTGGAAACGACTTAAGGGCCTCAACCGGGCACTTGCAAATACCTTCTACCAGCACCTGCATGACCCTTCTAATAAAGGTAATCCCAAAAAACTAAAGCGAATACTGACAACCCCAGCACAAGTTACACCAGTTGGACGTTCATAGGCAATTGCATTTCTGTTTGCATAGGACTGAGCAAATAAGGAAATCAGACCAACTCTTCCTGTCCTATGCGGAGGGTAAGCAAGGTCGACCAGTGTCTAAAGTAACCTTATCCAGGTGGTTGTCCTCTATTATTACCCTTGTCTATCAGTTGAGGAATAAAGAACTCCCTGCTAAACCTAAAGGCCACTCTACTAGGGCTTTAGCTACGTCGGTAGCTTTTCAATCAAGGCTACCTATGGGAGCCATTTGTGCGGCGGCCACATGGGCCACCCCTCATACCTTCATTTCACATTATAAATTGGATCTGGCCTCTAGGAGCAGAGCTGATTTTGGTTCCACTGTGCCCAAAAGTCTGTTCCGATGAGCCACCCAGGACTAAGGTGCTAGGGACGCTGTCCCAACCAGCAAGAATGAAGGTGAGAGAGACAACTTAACATTAAGAAGTTATGTACCTACCATAACGTTCCATATTAGTTGTCTTCTTCTCGCCTTCTTTCTTGCGTCCCACCCCCCATCCCCCTAGCCTAGATGGACCGAGAAGAGTCCTCCTACGAGGCTTGTCACTGGCTGTCTTTACCATTTTATGTCCTCTACCTTTTTCTTCAGCTCTCTAGCTGAAGTCTTGCTTTTGGGACAGTTGTCCTCTTGTATTATGGTGTTAGGTCTTCCAAACGAGATCTGGGGTCTAGTGCTAGGCATTGTGGGATATAGGGAGGCCTCAAGCCAGTAAGTAGCTCTCAAGCTTTAGAAAATGGCCGAGTTGGAGCAGAGAGTCTGCTCCGAACCCAACCAGCAAGAAAGAAGGCGAGAAGAAGACAACAAGGAACATTATGGTAGGTACATAACTTCTTATTTTCAGAGTCCGGTCTTTCTCCAGACTCCTTACCTCCAGCTCCTGTAAAACCAGACAGATACTACAGGGTGCCAGATTCACATAAATTTCTTTATAAAAACCCTGCTGCTGACCCAGAAACTATTTCTCAGGGTCCCAAAGGGGTTAAGGCCGCTACTGCAAAAAAACCTATCCCTTCTGGCAGGGATTCCAGGGCACTACACAGATGGGGGAAAAAGGTTTACACTTCTGCTACTTTGGCAGTGAGGGCTTTAAATTGTCAATTTCGTATGATTAAATATCAGCAATACTTATGTCACTGTTAAAACAGAAAATGTTGGCCAATTCTTATTGTGCAGAAAATAAGGAAATGCAGGATTTATTGCATGCAACTGAACAGGTGGGAAAGCATACATTGCAATGTGGTTTTGATTCTCTGGAGGCCTCCTGCAGGGCCGCAGTTACGGGTTCTGTCATTAGGAGGCCTACTTGGTTAAAGGAACAAAATCTGCCTGATCATGTTAAAGCAAAATTATTAGATGCTCCATTACAGCATGATACTTTATTTGGTGTTAAAGCAGAGGACGTTTTGAAGAAAATGGAGGACAAAACAAAAAATCTATGCAAACAAAGGATTTTTTGCAGGTTCTGCCACCAAGATTTAGCAGGAACTGGCCTACAAAGAATTGGTTCTTTCCAGTGTCAGGACAGGCCACAAAGAGCCAGATACAGACGTCCCAGCCCCAGGGCTCATACAGGCCTAAACAGTGGGGCGCTTCTACCTCCATAAGTGGAGAAGACAAAGCACAGCCATACAGGAAACAGTCCCAATGACTTGCCTCTGCCAGCATCATGCACTTACCTTCTTGCAGCCCCCTTAAGGGGAAAATTAGCACTTTTCTGTCAAAATTGGCACATGATCACCAAGGACAAATGGGTATTGAATATAGTGTCCCAGGGCTACAGGTTCCACTTTCACACCCTGCCAAAGGCAAAAGGTATGCCAAAACTGCCACACAATCAATGGGCAGAGGCACAAAAACAAGTTTCGTCCCTTATGGACATGAGGGCCATTCAGCAAGTACGACAGCAAGAGCAGGGACAAGGATTCCACTCAAGACTTTTCTTGGCACCCAGAAAGGACAAAGCTTGGAGACCAGTACTGGACCTGTCCATTCTAAACGTATTTCTGGACGTTCCAAAATTCAAAATGTTAATTCTGCAGCAGCTTCTGCCCATGCTGGGCAAGAAGACTTGGCTTGTAACTTTGGACCTAAAAGAGGCATACCTGCATATCCAAATCCGATAATCTTGTAGAAGATACCTCAGATTCATACCAATTCTCTGCCCTGACCTCCGGCTTATGTACTGCGCCCAGGGTCTTCACAAAATGCCTGGTACCAGTAATTGCATTTTGCAGACAGAGGAATTCAAATATATCCTTATTTGGACGACTGCCTTGTACAAGCAGAGAACAAGGACACTCTACTAAAGCATCTAGCGTTCGTAAAAAGATTATTAATTTGCCTAGGGTACACAGTAAACGAAAAGAAATCAAAACTAGAATCCTCTCGAGATTATTTATATTCCTGGGTGCAAGCTTAAGTACAACTGCCCAGATGGCTCATCTCACGCCAGACAAACAAAGGCAACTAACTGCTTACTTCAAAGTGTTGGCAACAAAGACCCAGCTATCTGCAAGAAAAATTCTGCAGGCTTTGGGCTTCATGGCATCCGGCATTCTGCTAATTCCATATGCCAGACTGTATATGAGGAAACTTCAGTGGTACCTAAAAAGTGTCTGGACTCAACATTGTCAAAGCCTGGAAGCATTAATTACCTTCATTCCTTGCCTGCAACAGGAGTTTAGATGGTGGGCACATGCCTGTCACCTCAACAAGGGACAGCCATTCACTCTACCCACAGCCAGGCAGTCAATAACAACAGATGCATCAGATTATGCCTGGGGAGCACACATGGCAGGAAAATGTATTCAGGGCACATGGTCCACAAGCCAAATGCATCTACACATCAATCATAAAGAGATGCTAGCTGTTCAGAATGCTCCGACAGCTTTCAAGGATCTACTCCATCCAGGACAACTACTGATAAGGACGGACAATACTACAGTCGTGTGGTACATAAACAAGCAGGGAGGCACACATTCCTACCCCCTCTGCAGACGAGCCATCACTATGTGGGACACAGCATTGACTTGTCAAGTACACCTGCAAGCACAATTCCTGCCAAGAAAGAACAATACTCTGGCAGACTAAGCAGAAACCTCACGGATCCCCACAAGTGGAAACTGAATCCAAAAGTCTTCAGCATGATGACAAAGGAATGGGGATGCCCGGACATAAATTTATTTGCCTCCCCTCACAACTGCCAACTACAGAAATTCTGCACAAGGACTTAACACAAGCAAGCATGGAAAGTGGATGCTCAGTCATTCAGCTGGAAAAGTCTAACCATATATGCCTTTCCTCCTCTGTCTCTCCTTCCCAAGGTACTCCTAATGGTCAGACAAGAGAAGCCAACAATGATTCTGATTGCCCCAGACTGGCCACTCCAGCACTGGTACCCAATCCTAAAAAGCTTGTCTCAAGGCCCAGCCTGGACATTGCCTCTAATTCCTCACTTACTGACCCAGCGAAACCACCCGATTCTGCACAGCCAACTCAGGACCCTAAATCTGGCAGCATGGCGGATAATGTAACCATTCAAAACGCACCTCTCTCTAAAGCAGTAATGGATGTTATTTTGGAGGCCAGGAGGCCCAGTACCAGAAAATCTTATGCAGAAAAATGGAAAAGATTCTGTGCTTGGAACAAATAATTGACACACGTACCAAATATCCTTCAGATTTTATAATACCTAACTGAGATGCTGGACAAAGGCCTATCCTTTTCATCAATTAAAGTTCATGCCTCTGCCATTTCAGCGCATTACAATACGGAACCCCCCCATCCATTGTTAAGGCAGTACCTCAGAGGGGCCAAAAACAAAGGACCTCCAAGGAGAGCCCCAATACCTGCATGGGACCTCAATTATGTCTTGGAAAAACTCACACTGCCACCTTTTGAGCCAGCCAGCACAGCTGATATAAAGTTTTTATCTTGGAAAACAGCTCTGCTCCTAGCAATAACCTCTGCAAGACTAGTTTGAGTTACAGGTACTCATGGCTGTGGAACCTTTCATCATTTTCCATCCAGACAGGATAAATCTAAGGATGGACCCAACATTTATGTCTAAAGTAGTGTTCAGTGTGGCCCTTAACCAAACCATTCATTTGCCTACCTTTTATCCAAACCCGCAGAATAAGGGTGAGAGACTTATGCATTCACTGGACATACACAGACAACTAGGCTTCTACTTGGGCAGAACTAAAGCTTTCAGAAAAACTGAGCAACTTTTAGTGGCATATGCTGCAGCATCTCAAGGAAAGCCTATCTCAAAACAGACTATTACAAAATGGATAGGCCACTGCATTTGTTTCTGCTACTCACAACATGGCAAATCAGTGCCCAAGAGCATTAGGCCTAATTCTACCAGGGCAGCAGCCACTTCAGCAGCCTTTCTCAAAGACATTCTAGAAGCTGCAACTTGGAGTTCAGTGCACACTTTTACAAAGCACTACCATTTACCTCTCAACTCTAAATCCAGAGCAGGCCTCGCCACTGCAGTTTTGCAAGGCCTTATAGCCTCTCCTAATCCTATTTAGGCCCAGCCACCCAACCTCAGCTTTGGGATTCAACCCAAGAGTAATGACTGCAACAGTGAAACACAATGAACATAGTACAGTTGTGTACCTACCATAAATGTAGATGTTAGTGTATTCACTGTTGCAGTCCAGGTTACCCACCCACCCTCTCTTCTTTGCTGGGACTTATCTATACTTCTCTGTCTTATACTACCTATGTGGTGTATTTGTTTGTAGATGAAGGAAATGTTTATTTTACTGCATGCATAATTATTGGCATTATTTTTTAGCCTACCATTTTGGGGGCACCTGACATCTGGGGCAAGAAAAACTGAAGAAAATGGCGTCGGCTGCATCTTTTAATATGCCTGGTGCATTGACGTCAGGGAAGAGGTGACGGCAATAGATGCCGGACCTAGATTTTGGAATTCAGGCTGACTGCAGGTAGCCTGCCAGCAGCATAACCCAAGAATAATGACTGCAACAGTGAATACACTTGAGCATCTACATTTATGGTAGGTACACAACTGTACTTTTTGGATCCTTGTGTAGGAAACTGTCCTTTCACCTCAGCTTATTTTTCCAAAAAGAAATTAACAGCAAGATGCCAATAAACAGAATTTTAAAAAGCAGTTGCAAGGAGGCTCCATAAAAGAAAGGGAAAGTCTCATAAAACCAAGGACAGTTTTCACCATTTGTGGCGCACATTGGTTTATTAGTTGGTTACTGACTTATTCAGCAGGGGTACACTTGGCAATGGGAATCCTTTCTTTTCTAGGGTATCCCTCCTTGCCCAGGGGACTAAATATCTCTTTCTCTCTTCTGGAAAAATGTTATCTCAGAAACTTGTAGAACAAGTGCCTGAAGATTAGAGAGTAAAAAGGTTTTATTTCTGGTGCCACAGAAAGAATGGACTGTGCTAGATCTGCTCTTTCTCAATCTTTTTGTAAACGTCACAAAGTTCAAGCTATTGCCCCGTTCCTTTTTAAAGCTTTCAATGCAAAATGGATTTAAAAAAAATTTGCACCATGTACCATTGACAAACGTAATTAATTTAGGAATTTTGAGTCCCATTGTCCGTTCCCTGTCTTACCATTTAAACCATCTGCTGCTCCATGTGTATTTACAAAGTATCTGACTCCAGTAATTGCTTACTGCAAACTACAGTATTCATATTTTTCCTTGTTTGGAAGATTCTTATATTTGCAAACTTTTTCCATGGATTGGAATGTTTCTCTATGCATTTCACCATTTCTGTAAATGTCCAGGGTAGTTCTGATCCAGAAGGTCTTCTCAAAGATTGTGATTAACTCCACACTGAGCAGAGTGGATGAGAGTTGTTGACCACAACTGTTAGCTGAGATATACACGTATCCTATTTTTTTTTCTGTTATTTATACAGATTATTTCTTCTAACAATTAATATATAGCACTTTTATTGCCTACTTTTTAGTCTGAGTGTATTTTATTGCTATTAACTAATCTGCACAAGTAAGTGATTTGTTTGCAGTTAAAAGCATTTTGTATCTTTACAAATCTTTATCTGTTTAAAAACTTTCATTTGTGGCTTTCTCTAGTGCTTACTGTCTGTAGGCTATTGTTTTTGTCTCCACCCCTCTCCCAGTTGGTGTCTTGCTGTTGTACTCAGTGGCTTTGCAGTTGCCCACCCCTACTGTAAATCTGATCTGTGACACTCCTCCCAGTGTAGTGTCATTAGCTCATTCTACCTAATACAGAGAGAACATTGGATAAGGCCTTCTGTTTCTCCTTTTTCCCTTTCAAAAAAACTTTTTTTTTTTGCCTGAATCTCCTTGTGTTCTGACTGTGCTTCTCAAACATTTTGGAAATAGAGTATATTTCAGAGCATTTATTATAACTGTAATTGCCTTAATATTGCTACAACTCGTGCTCTAGGTTGCACTGCATCTGAAGTGTTTGTGTGTTTTAACTGCTTTTCTGTATATATAGACTTCTCTGTTTCTTTAAATAAGCTTTGAAAAGTTGTTTTATTGTGTTCCTGCCTGTATTTCTGAGTTTTTTGCACTTTTAAAAGTTTGTTTTTGCTTAGTTTAACTGGTAGGCTACACACTCAAGTGCACTAGCCGAATTAAAGCATTTTACTGTGTTTCTGTACCTAATTTATGCTACTTTGTAAAAAAAAAAAAATTTCCTTGTTTCCCACCTTTACTGAACTAGAATAGTCCAGTCTTCAGGTATTGCTGATCTCTGGACTGTCAGTTCCTGTGTTGCCCATATCTTTATTTGGATAGGAGGAAGCTTCTTTGTTCACCAGTGAGAGTGGGGAGCTCTGAGCAGCCTATCTGTCCCTTGAGGATTGGTTCCAGCCCACTGACTTGTAGCTTATTGGCCGTTTTGGGCCATTTCCTATCTTTCTAACCCCCTGCTTTAAAGCCAGCTTTAGCTCGCTTTTGCGCTTGGAATTTAAAGTTTGTCCTGTTTGTTGCATTTACCTTTTGAGGCTACACACTCAAGTGCGCTAGCCTGTGTTAAATATTTATTGCATTTTCCTGCTGTTTGTTGCAAAAAAGAAAAACAAAAAACAAAATAATTATCCTTGTTTCCCGTCTTTCCTGACCTAGAGTAGTCCAAATACAGGGTTTGCTGTATTCTGGACTTTTGGAAAGTTCCTGTGTTGCCCATTTCATTTCATGGCTAAAGGGAGGCTTCTTTGTTCACCAGTGGCAGTGGGGAGCTTAGAGCAGCCTATCTATCCCTGGAGGAGTGTTCCAAGCAGAAGAATCTGGTAGTCTATTGGCCGCTTTGGGTCAGTTTGTAGCTCTTTCAAGTCCCCCCTGTATAAAACCCGCTGTGGTGCGGCTTTGCGCGATTTTGCGCATAGCGCAGCATCGGGCAGCTCCGCTTAATTGGGATTAAAGCATTCTCGGCTCCACAAAGTCTGCTCTTCACTTTTTCCCTTAGAACTGATCTAGTTCTCATAATAAACACCATATTCTTACTCTAAAGCCTGGCACTTGCTCACTAAAGCAACTATATAAGTTAACACTAAAAAATTAAAAGCACTACACCCTCACAAACTCCCCTTGAGTACCTTGTTCCTCATTGGCCCTTTTTTTCAATTATAAAGGAATTCCCAATACTATTCTAGCATGTCCAAAGGTCAGTTGTCAATCTCCTCTCCGGTCCAGCTGGTGAATCTGGGAATCTTGAGGCAATGTTACAACTGCCTCATGTACACAGACAACCCTCTCCTTCTCTCAACGAATTCCAACACATGAGAGATGCAACCATATAGCCAAACTGGAGGCTAAGCTCTCTCAACTCAGTACTGGTGTAACCAGTCAGGAGGAGAAGGAAACCGCACTCAATACAATTCCAGTCTCACATAGACCTACCACGACAGCAAACCGAACACATAAACACACAAAAACATACTTGGAGGCTCTAAATAAAAATCTGCCTAAGCAGCAGAGACCTCCAAAGCAGACACCCAAGCAACTGCTACCCCACAACAAAACACGTGCAACACATAGCTCACAAAGCCAGTGTGCCGAACAGTCACAGCCCTTAAGGCTAAACAGCACACCTGATACACTTGTAATAGGAGACTCTTGTCATCAGGCACACTGACGTCCCGCTCACCAGGCTGAGCAAGTAGGTCACGGTGAGCTGCCTGTCGGGCGCTAGGATCCGCCACATAACACAAGCACTCAGGTCACTCCAAGGCAAGTACAAATATGACTCTGTCATTGTCCATGCTGGTGTGAATGACCTGAGAAGTACCTCCCTGGACTACATGAAAAGAGACAGAGGAGCTCTCTGAGCATGTAGCCCAGGCCGGTATGACCCTGACCTTGAGTAGTATCTTACCCTCACCAAGAATGATGCCACAATATCAAGACAAGATGATTAATTTCAACAATTGGCTTAAGTATTGGTGTCATTCAAAGGGGATCCAATGCCTGTCAGCCTGGGATGACATGCTCGACAAGCCAAGATGCTTCGCTAGGGACTGCTTGCACCTGTCACCCCTGGGCTTTCGGATATTGGCAAAGGCTCTTGCCACCCCCATAGCACTTTTTAGGCAAGGCTCAAAAGACAAACCCACCTCCATAGGTATCACAAGGGATAAGAAACTGAGTAATGCTACTCAATGCCAGAAGTCTAAACTTCAAGATGCACACACTCGAAATTCTCCTTAGCATGGAGAACATCGATATCTGTGCAGTAACAGAAACCTGGTTCAAGGCTCCCGAGAGCACCCCAGCACTACCAGGTTATACCTCATACCATGCTTTTTGGCCCCAAAACTTGGACCGAACCACAAAAGGAGGGGGGAGTATCAATATTCGTCAGATACCCACACCTCCAGGTTGGTGGCACAGCACGAAGCATCAGAGACTATCCATGTGCAACTAACAGTGGGTAAAACTGCCTTCCAGTTTATAGCCTGCTACAGACCACCTTCCCAAACCCAAGGACCCCACTCTGCATTCCTGAGAACACTGGAAAATATGAAGGTCTCTCCAAACACCATTATATGGGGCGACTTCAACTACCCAAACATAGACTGGGAGCATTACTCTAGCTCCAACACCCTAGCCCAAATGTTCCTAGAATTTATAAACTCAAATGCTATGGAACAACTTGTTGCCACTCCCACAAGAGGGGAAAACATACTGGACCTGATCATCACCAACATGGGGGCTCTATGCTCCAGACCAGAAGAGTATCCCTCACTGGTAAGATCAGACCATAAACTAATCTCACTGGATATTCACATCCCGACCCCACCCCCTGCCCAGAAAACCACAGTGAAAAACTTCTCTAAAGCAAATTTCACACTCTTCAAAACCGAGGTGGAATCCTTCAAAGCTCCCGGGCCTGCGGAAAATACGCCCCAGACTGCAGAATCCTTTATAAACGCATTCTATGAACACCTTCAGGAATGCATGGATCATGCAATCCTAAATAAAACCAAGACCCAGTCCTCCAAAGGCAGGCGTCCTGTCTGGTGGACCCCAGCCATAAACAAACTATACAATAGAAGGAGGAAGCTACTACATGATAGAGCAAAATCCCAAAATGGGAAGGCATCTCTGATCAGTATTAGCAAAAAACTACGGGTACTCATAAAATCGTGTAAGGCCAGCTTCGAGAGAGAAATTGCACATGACACTAAGGATAATCACAAGGCTTTCTTTAGATATGTTAGGAACCTGGGTGGGAATTCCCAGATATGCTCAGAATTAGTCCAAAAGGACAAAAAAATACACCAAACCCACAGACATTGCCAACATCCTAGCTGACAGGTTCAGCGCAAACTCCCCCCCCCCCACCACCACCAAAAGGGCAAATATCTATCCCAGCAGAGTGCTGCCCCTCTGACATCTCAGATGCTCAGGTAAGAGCCGCCCTCTCCAAAGCAAAAAACACAGCATCAGTGGGACCAGACGGTGTCCCGGGCTGCATCCTACATGAACTCCAAGAAGAGCTAAACCCAAACATAAAACTACTGTTCAATCTCAGCCTTACTACAGGATATGTACCCAAAGAGTGGCATACAGCAACAGTGGTCCCTCTCCACAAAGGTGGTGCGTCAACGGATCCTGGAAACTATTACCCCATAAGCCTGACTAGCTTGGTCTGCAAAGCTATGGAAAGGATCATCATGGACCTCATAAAGATATTGAGGACTTAGACACTGGATCCTACCCAGTTTGCCTTTAAGGGCAGATCCTGCCTCTTAAACCTGCTCGATTTCTTTGAAACAGTCACCAAGGCCATTGACGATGGGAAGGTGGTCCACACAGCCTACCTGGACCTCGCAAAAGCCTTCGATACAATACCCCACTCTGGCATTATAGATAAGCTCACCAGCTTAAATATAAACCCCTATGTCACTAGATGGGTTGCAAACTGGCTCAAGGACAGAACCCATATGGTTAGCATTGCTGGAGCCATGTTAGACTCCAAACCAGTTACAAGTGGCGTCCCACAAGGCTCTGTCCTGGGACCTCTCTTGTTCGGTATACATTTCTCTGAGGTACAGGCCAACACGGAAGGACTGTGGCTGACCAAGTTCGCAGATGACTACAAACTGGGCGCCATAATCGACTCTCCAGCCGACACAAGCATCCTACAAAAGGGCCTCATAGAAACAGACAACTGGTGCCAGAGCCGTGGCCTCAAGCTAAACGCCAAAAAGTGTATAGTCATCCCCTTCGCCAAAAACAGTGCCCACAAATTAATACATAGATGGTAATCCATTAAGTATGGAAGAAGTAATTAGGGACCTGGGGACCCAAGTTGATAGCAATCTCTCATTCGACAACCACGTGGCCAAAGTTGTTAGAAAAACATTTTATATAGCCCACCTAATCATGAAGGGATTCACATCTAGATCAGGGGAGGTCATCGTGCCTCTACTCATCCCTCATCAGGCCCATAATTGAGTACAATGCCCCTTTTGGGATGTACCTTACCAGACACCTGCAGCAACTGGAAAGACCCCAAAAGTACCTCACCAAGAGGATCAAAGGGCTCAAACAGATGCCATATGCTGCCCGGTTAAAGAAACTCCAGCTCTACTCAGTGGCATACTGCCTGCTCAGAGGCGATCTGTGCCTGATGTATAAAGCCATGTCCAACCCAGAATTAATGGACATGCTGCACCTCAGAAAATCCAAATCCCATCGAGCTACTCACTCGAGAGACTTGAACCTCAGCACTGAAATAAATAAGACATGCTGGAGGGACCGATTCATAACTCAGAGGGCTCCCTTCACTCTGGAATAAAATCCCAGTCCAGGTTAGGCAGAGTCCCTCATTGACTCTCTTCAAGAGGAATCTTGAGTGGATGGGAGATCGTAGGTTTACCCCGGGTATCACTGTTAGACAGAGGCACAGTATACTAACCTCAAAAAAGGGCATAAGAAAATTCATTTAAAATGGGTGGCGAAAGCCACACACACTCTGGCTAGGCTTATAAATGCCCTAGGGCCGATAACCTAGTATGAACCTATGAACTATTTTTCAGCTCTGGCAGCAGTGGGCTTGCTGCCAGAGTAATAGAAGTTTGATATCATTTAGGCATCTCTTTTCCTGATGTGCAGCAGGTGTTTGAGAATTAAAAAAAAAAAAAAAAAAACTTAATAGGAAATTGTGTATGTGCAAGTGGAAACATTTTCTTGTTGATGCCATTCGAAAATCAGGACCCTTTAATGTTGTGGTTGCCTCTGGTTCTAGATTTGTATAAGTTACTGTCCTAGCCTTTCTTATCTTTGTCAGGTTTCATTTGTTGGTCATTTATGCTTCTCTGCTCTTGGATCCTAACCTTTCTATGTGTCTTCTGGTCGAGCAATTTTTGCAAATGTTTTTGCATAGCTGTCCACCTAGGAAGCATGTGGCACTTCCTTGGCATCTCATCTTTGTGTTGGAAAGCTTACTCTCAACTTTAATCAGCTCATCCTGCTGATTTGAGGTCCTTAACAGGGAACCCTTTTTTTTACTTATTGCTCTGACTTGCAAGAAGAGTTTGAGTTAAAAGCTGATAAGTTGTCTATCTCGCCTTCATTCTTGCTGGATGGGTTCGGAGCCGAACCTAGTCTCAGACTCGGCCACTCTAAAAGCTCGAGAGCTAGTTCCACCGGCTCGAGGCTCCCCTATATCCCACAATGCTAGGCGGTAACTCCTCAGATCTCGTTTGCCGCTACAGCGATCGAGGTGCTTTTCAACCGGCTCGTCAGGTTAGTTTTAAAAAAAAACTAGTTGTATCTTAGATAGACCCCCTTTTAAGTTAGCTTTTCTTGTGTTTACTGCCTGGGACCTTTGCACCTGCAGGACTCAGGTGCTGTTTGCCATGGCTTCAGCCCTAGAGTCCTGCAGGAGCGTAAACATAAGCTCATTCTAAGGGATTTATTGAAGCCTGAGGGTCCCCCGACTCGATCTTTGGGGAAACCCTCGAAGCCTACCAGACCATCGGCCCCGGTATCTGAGTCGTCTTCTGGGGCTTCGGAGGCTGTTCGAACATCAGCTCCGGCTGGAGCAGATGATTCTCAAACTCATGTACCTACTATTTCCTCGGCTCCGGCCGGAGCCGAGGCAGACACCGGTGAGTCGGCTCCGATCAGATTGTCGGAACCGACCTCCAGAAAAAGGTCCCAGTCACCATCTATCGACTCCGTTCATTCGGCTCCAGCATCTCCATTGCTGTCTGAACGGAGCCATAGATCTCACTCCTCTAGGTCGTCGAGACTATCAGATCATGACCTTCAGAGGGTAGTGAGTCGACTTAAGTCCGAGGCACTGGCCCAGATGCTTCAAAGCCCGACTCAACAGTCGATGGCTAATCCCATCACTCAGAATATTCCTCCTCCGACTCCTTTGAGTTCGGAGCCGGGGCGGCTCGGACCCGAGACTGTGGCTGCGTTGGAACAGATACCATTGTCTTCGGTACAGTCGTCTGCTCCGATTTCTTCCTTGGAGGAATCTCGGCGCCGGACTTACCTCGTCTGCTCCGAGGGGGCGAGTGGCATCGGACCGTTGTCCATCCCCGCTCTCCCTCTCGGTGCTTCGGCGCTGGTGAGTTCGGCTCCGACATCGGCCTCTGAGCCATCACTGTCGGTGCCGGGGGAGGTTTTCAGCTTTTCGGAGCGGAGACCTCTGGCTTTGCCTGACAGGGGTGCCTTCGAGGTCATGAGGAGCGTGTTAGAACCTGGTTCAACACCACAGTCGGCTCCATCTGCTCCTCCCTCCACGGTGCCTCCGGTGATCTCTGCTCACTCCCTCATCCCGGATAGCAGAGAGCCAGCTCCTCAAGTATCCCCAGTGGGGATCTCCTCCTCTTCCGAGGTCTCTCCTGACCCGGAAGGAGAGCCTCCTAGGAAGAGGCAGTGCAAGAGGAAGCACATCGACTCCCCCGAGTCTGTCACCTCTGACACCGATTTAGAGGATTCTGAAGGTTCCCCTCGTTCCCCCTCTGAAGATGTCTCCTTTGCAGACATCCTCGAGATCCTAAAACAGAGGGGGAATTGGCCAGCCCTCAACCCTTCAGAGGATGAATCGGTGTATCTTGAGGCGTTTGGCTCTCGCCCTTCCACCTCCTGGGTGTCCCCTCCTTTTGACCCCCTTATGCAGGTGGTGGCAAAAAAGGCCTGGACGGCTCCTGACTCTGTGGACGGCTCCTGACTCTGTGGACCCCACCCCCTGGAGACCTTCAAAGTTTATCACTGCCCCCAAGGACAAAGAATTCTTAACCAAAGGCGTCTCTGTGGATGCTATGGTGGTGGCTGCAGCCACCAAGAAGGAGCTAGCTGATCCTTCAGTACCTGTCCATCCTCCGAACAAGGAGTCTGGGACTATGGACAGGTACGGGAAGCGGATGTTCTCGTCGGCGACCTTTTCTATGCGCTCGCTGAACTACCTGTGTCATTTCACTCGTCTCCAGAGAGATTTGATCAAGGAAGCGAGTGAAATGTTAAAGGATCCAACAGCTGCGGGTTTTCAGGATAGGATGAACTCTCAGCTGGCTACCCTCAACTCAGTAGTTAACTCCTCCATGCGCCTGCTTTCGTATGCGGCAGATGGAGCGAGTAGAGCGGCAGGTACAGGTGTGGCCTTACGTCGGCACGCCTGGATGCGGCTATGTAATTTTGCGGACCCTTTCAAGGCGTCCTTCACTAACTCCCCATTTGATGGATCATCCCTCTTTGGCCCTCAAGTGAGGGAAACCCGGACTAGTTGCGAGGCGGAAGGCAAGACTCTCTCTGCCGTGGGAGTCCGTTTTTCTACTCCTTCTAGGCCTTACCTCAAAGGCCAGATGGGGGGAAAGATGTGGTTCCGCAAACAATCTCAAGGAGCTTTGCCTGACGCACAGAGTCTGTTCCCCTCTAGAGGCAGAGGGGGGAACAATAATGGTAGACGCCGTCCTAGAGGCAGAGGGGCCCCGCAGAATCAGCGTAGTCGAGAAACATTCTCCGACAAGCCCTTTCAGCATCCCTGAGGTGTTGCCCGACTGTCCACCTTTGGAGGCAGTCGGGGGAAGATTATCTCTGTACCCAGAAGCCTGGCAATCCCTAACTCAAGGCAAGTGGGTACAGTCCATCATTTCCGAAGGCTACACAATCCCATTCTTTCGCATTCCAAAGCAATAAAAAAAAATCCCGTCCAGACGTTCCACCCAGTCAAAGGGAACAAGCAGCGCTATAAATATCAAAGCTGCTTGCAAAAAGAGCCATTCAACCAGTTCCAGCAGACCAACAAGGGTCCGGAATCTACTCCAAATTCTTTTTGGTTCCAAAGAAAACAGGGGACTGGAGACCCATTTTGGATCTCAGCAACTTGAACAAGTCTGTCAAGAAAACAAAATTTCGGATGGTCACGCTGCAGTCCATTCTACCCCTTTTGGGGCGGGACAACTGGATGTGCTCTATAGATCTCCAGGGTGCGTACTACCACATCAAAATGAGCAGTTGCTCCAGGAGATTCCTCCGCTTCAGGCTGGGAACCAGTCATTTCCAATTCAGGGCCCTGCCCTTTGGACTCACTACAGCCCCCCCCCCCCCCCCCCCGAGTGTTTACCAAATGCATGGCAGTGGTCGCCTCTCATCTGAAACGTCAAGGATTCCAGGTGTTTCTGTATTTAGACGACTGGCTCCTTACAGCCCCCACCAAGCGTCTTCTGCTTCTTGCCAGAGACTATACCTTTCACACATGTCAAACACTAGGCATTTCAATAAATTACGAAAAGTCTGTCTTGTCGCCTTGTCGTGTTATTACGTTTATAGGCGCAAATCTAGACACAGTCAGCATGTCAGCCAGACTCACAGAGCAGAGAATAGCAGACATACACAGACAAGTCTCTCTTGTTTTGCAGAGCAACAAAATCAGTCAGACTGGCCCTGAAGGTCTTAGGAATAATGGCGGCTGCTATCCCTCTCCTTCCTTTAGCCAGATTCCACATGAGAATCTTACAATGGATGCTCTTCACACAATGGTCGTACCAACAACTTCCAATGTCCCTTTCCATTGCGATAACACAATCGTGCAAGAATCATCTTTCTTGGTGGGTCACATCCCCCCAGCTCTTCCTAGGAAGACCCTTTGTTCCTTCCCCTCCGGTTGCTACACTGACAATGGACGTCTCCCTGATCGGGTGGGGGGGGGGCATTACCAGGGCAGGACGGTCCAGGGCATATGGCAGCCTTTCGAACGCCACTTGCACATAAATGTCCTGGAGATGAGAGCAGTGCTTCTAGCGTTGCAAGCCCTACAAGACTCTCTTCCCAAAGGAACTATAGCAATTCAGACAGACAATATGTCTGTAGTGTGGTACATCAACAAACAAGGTGGAACCAGATCCTACCCACTATGTCGAGAAGCAGTCAGACTGTGGCAATGGGCGAGTTCTTCTCAGAGGTTTCTGTTAGCAACGCACATTCCCGGGAAGTCCAATGTGATTGCGGACAAATTGAGCAGAGCTATTCTCATGCCTCACGAGTGGTCTCTGAAGAATTCAGTGTTAGACAAAGTCTTTCGAAAGTGGGGCCGACCTTGCTGCGACCTTTTCGCTTCTCCCCAAAACAGCAAGTGCGACTATTATTTCACCCTCTTTCCCCAACCAGGCCATCCCAGCAGAGACGCTCTAGTCCACGATTGGCCCCGGGGACTTCTGTATGCTTTTCCTCCCTTCCCACTGATATCTCAACTAATACAGAAAGCTTCCATGATCCTCATTGCCTCTTACTGGCCTCGACAAGTTTGGTTCCCATTTCTTCACCGTTATCTGTCGGAGCAACCCTGGCATCTGGACCCAGTTCCAGACCTCTTGACCCATCAGTCGGGTCAATTGCACCGCTCCCTCCCTTCTCTGAACCTCACAGCATGGTTTCTCCAATTCCAACTCTAGCCAGGCTTCCTCTAATATCTAACTCAGTTCGAGATATTTTAATAGCTTCTCATAAATCTTCCACTCGGAAGATTTATCATAGTAAGTGGAAACGTTTTTCCTGTTGGGCACATTCAGAGGATATAGATCCTTTCACTGCTTCCATTCAATCAGTTCTAGATTTTCTAGCCGAACTTTTCCACTCAGGTTCGTCTCCTTCTACCATCAAGGTTCAATTGGCAGCTATATCTAACTTTCATGTTGGAGTCTGAGTCCTCCATTATGTCTCACAAACTCTGCAAAGCCTTTTTAAAGGGAGTTTTTCTCCTCAAACCACCTATCAGGGATCCTCCTCCTCCATGGGATCTCAACTTGGTTCTGACGTCCTTGATTCTTCCCTCCCTTTGAACCTGCAGCTTCATGCTCAATGAAATTGCTATCTTGGAAAACGCTCTCTTTGGTAGCTATTACTTCAGCCAGAAGAGTCTCTGAACTTCATGCTCTGTGTAGTCGATCCCCTTATCTTTTGTTTCATAAGGATAGGGTGTCCTTACGTACCAACCCGTCCTTTTTGCCTAAGATAGCTTCACTGGCAAATTTGAATCAAACCATTGATCTTCCTGTGTTCTTTCCAAACTATTCGAACAGATCGGAACAAAAATTACATTGGTTAGACGTTCATCGCCAACTTGGGTACTATTTAGACAGGACCAAACAATTCAGGAAGTCTGATCAACTGTTTGTTTTCTATCCAGAAGGCAGACTGGGCCTTCCAGTTTCTAAGGTATCTCTTTCTAGATGGCATACTTCTTTGATTACCACCTTTGTGTATGAGATCAGACATCAACAGTTGCCAACCAAACCCAGGGCTCATTCAACTAGAGCTTTAGCTACATCTATAGCTTTCCAAGACAGACTGCCTATTGATTCTATTTGCGCTGCAGCTACTTGGGCTTCTCCCCATACCTTAATTTCTCATAAGTTGGACTTTGCCTCTAGAGGCCGAGCCAACTTTGGTTCCACTGTACTCAAGAGTCTGTTCCGATAGGCCACCCGGGACAAGGTGCTAGGGACGCGGTCCCATCCAGCAAGAATGAAGGCGAGAATGACAACTTAACATTAAGAAGTTATGTACCTACCATAACGTTCCATGTTGGTTGTCTTCTTCTCGCCTTCCTTCTTGCGTCCCACCCTCCTTCCCCCTAGCCTGGACAGACCTAGAGGAGTTTGTTTGTGACCTTTATCCTTTCTACCACCTCTATATATGTTTAGGACACCTTTCAGTAGGCCTATAGAGGTGGGTTATCCCTTTTCTTCCATATTATGGAATGTTCCTAGCTGGGCCTAGCTTACAAACGAGATCTGAGGAGTTGCCGCCTAGCATTGTGGGATATAGGGGAGCCTCGAGCCAGTGGAACTAGCTCTCGAGCTTTTAGAGTGGCCGAGTCGGAGCCGAGGTTTGGCTCCGAACCCATCCAGCAAGAAGGAAGGCGAGAAGAAGACAACTAACATGGAATGTTATGGTAGGTGCATAACTTCTAATTATGGTGAAGTTGGCATTCCTCATTTTCCTGAAGGACAGGGTTTCTCTGATAACTAGCCTTCATTTTATTTTAAGTGGTCTGAGTTTATCCTGACACTCTAAGCTTCTTGTCATTTCTGAGCCCAAGAGCAAGGGAGAAAATATCCACAGGCAGATGTTCTTCGCGTTTCACTGTTGCAGTCATTACATTTGGGTAATCTGCTGGCAGGTTCCCCTCAGTCGGCCTGAATATCAAAGTCTTGGGTCCTGCGTCGGTTGCTCTCCTCTTCCATGACATCAGGTCGTCAGGGGTATAAAATAGGCAGCCGATGCCATTTTCTTTAGTCTTTCTTGCCGCCCGGTGCCGAAGCAGAAGCAGTTTGCAAATGCCAGTCGGCAGACTCCTGAAATTTTTGAATTAGAGTTTCATAACAGAAGTCTTCACTTAAAGTACTCCATTGAGGAAACTTTTTCTTGCTCCATACTGATGTCCGTAAAAGTTAATTGCATTACTTGTGGGAAGCAAATACCTCATAAGGATTTCCGTTTGTACAGTACTCCTTGCCTAGGCCCCGATCATAACGTGCCTTGCTGTCAGTTTTGTGCTAGATTTAACCAACGCACTATTAAGCATCTGTATATCTTTGCTTCAAAACATTTTGGAAACAGTTTTAAACTACCCTGTAATGTCATCGGATAGCAATTCGACTGCCAGATTTCACAAAAAACGCAAAGAAAAGGACAGAGACAGACTGTCGAGGTCCAAAACAGACTAAGCTTCCCCTAAGCCTGTTGCTGGTTCACCGGTACTCAGTGAGGCGCTTTTGCAGCCTCTGATACCCGCTACTTTCGAGTCGCAGGCCTCTACCGAGACCCATGTGGAGTCCGGCACGCCGCGAGATTCTCAAATTATTGTGCACGCGGATGTCTCTCCCTTAGGTCTGGAGCCGCTGTGCAGGCACCGGCTTCTGAGGGTGTCTTCAGGCCTCAGCATTTCTATATAAAACAGACGCCAGCTTCAAAAAACAAAGACAAAAGCAACTTCTAAGGCTAAAAAATCGACACATGAGCCACGTGCTCAGGCCTCTATGCCCAAAAAACAGATTATCAAACTGGCTGAAGACCCAATTACCTTGATCCGGGGTTCCCATCTTGATAAGAGGCCTAGGCAAGATGCTGATTATGGGTCTTCAGATCCGGTTTCTGTTCTGATTCCTCTTCTGATCAGGAACTTTCTATACCACCCTATGAGGATTCAGATGCGGAGGAATCCAACCCATCTGCATCTCCTCCTGAAGATTATTCCTTTGGAGAAATCTTGCATACTTTGAAGGGAGCATTTTCATTGGGAGAGTCAAGATTTCCCAGAATCAAAAAAGAGGCTTAAGGATTCCCTTCTCCCTCAGCATAGGCCTTTAGCCATACCTCCTGTTTTAGACATTGTTAATGTGTTTTCGGAATCAAGCAAGACTCCAGACTCCTTACCTCCGGCTCCTAGCAAGCCAGACAAATATTACAGGGTTCCTGATTTACGCACAGTTTTATTTAAAAATCCTGCTGCTGACCCTGAAACTATCTCACAGGGTCCCAAAGGTGTAAAGGCCTCAATAAAAGTCCTACCCCCTCTGTTAGAGATTCCAGGGCGCTGGATAGATGGGGAAAGGTTTATAAATCTGCAACCTTGGCAATTAGGGCCTTAAACTGCCAGCTTCATATGCTTAAATATCAACAGCATGTTATGGGATTACTGAAACAGAAAAGGATGTTGATTTCTGAATGTGTGGAATTTAAAGAATTACAGGAATTATTGCATGCAGCAGAACAAGTTGGAAAGCATACTTTGCAATGTGGTTTTGATTCCTTAGAGGCCTCCTGCAGGGCTGCAGTTACTGTATCTGTGATTAGAAGGCATGCCTGGCTAAAAGAGCAAAATTTGCTTGATCGTGTTAAAGCTAAATTGCTAGGTGCACCTTTACAGCATGATTCTCTGTTTGGTATTGAGGCAGAAGAGGTTTTAAAGAAAATGGAAGACAAAGCTAAGTCTATGCAAACTGTAAAAGACTTCTTACAAGTGCAGCCACCAAGATTCAGTAGACACTGGCCTACAAAAAATTGGTTCTTTCCTGTGTCCGACAGTTTCACAGGGCAAATCCAGGTGCTCAAAAGACTCTAGATACCAATCACAGGGTTCTTACAGGTCAAAGCAATGGGGTGCCTCTACCTCCAAAGCTGGATGAGATAAAGCGCAACACAGTAAAAAGTCTCAATGACTTTCCTCTGCCATCACCAAGCACTTATCTTTTGGCAGCCCCCTTACAGCGAAAATTAGCACTTTATGCTCAGAATTGGCAGTTAACCCAGGACAAGTGGTTATTAAACATAGTAGTCCAGGGATACAGATTTAATTTCCACACTCTGCCAATTCCAAACGGTTGGCCAGATCTGCCACAGAATCAGTGGGCAGAGGCACAGAAACAAGTTACGTCCCCCATGGATATGGGGGCCCATTCAGCCAGTGCCAGAACAGGAAAAAGGACAAGGGTTTTACTCAAGACTGTTCTTGGTACCCAGAAAAGACAAGGCCTGGCACCCAATACTGGATTTATCAATTTTGGACATACCAAAATTGAAAATGCTGACTTTGCAGCAGCTTCTGCCCATGCTGGGCAATAATGCTTGGCTAGTGACTTTAGACTTAGCAGGCATACCTGCTAACCCCAATAAGGGAATCGTGCAGAAGATACCTCTGCTTCAAGGCTGGTTTCATGCATTGCCAATTCTATGCACTGTCCTTTGGCTTATCTACTGCGCCCAGGGTCTTTACAAAGTGCCTGGCACCAGTAATTGCGTTTTGCAGACAAAGAAGTATACAAATCTATCCTTACTTGGACGACTGGCTCATTCAAGCAGAAAACAAGGACATTCTTCTTCAGCATCTGGCGATGTTCATGTTTCACTGTTGCAGTCATTGCATTTGGGGAATCCTGCTGGCAGGTTGCCCTCAGCCGGCCTGAATTCCAAAGTCCCGAGTCCTGCGTCGGCTGCTGTCACCCCTTCCCTGACGTCAGGACATCGGGGTAAAGGCAACTAACTATTTGCTTCAAACAGATGGCAGCATAAACCCAGTTATTTGCAAGACAAATTCTGTAGGCTTTGAGGTTCAGGGCATCCTGCATTCTACTGATTCCATATGCAAGTCTGCATATGAGGAAACTACAGTGATAACTAATGTTTATGGAGTCAACATTGTCAGTCTGGAAACACTGATTCCTCTCATTCCCTGCCTGCAACAGGAGTTTCTTTGGTGGGCAGAGATGTCACCAGAACATGGGGCGGTCTTTTACTCTACCCCCTGCCAGCCAAACCCTAACTACAGACTCATCAGACTATGCATGGGGGGTCCACCTGGCAGGGAGATGCATTCAGGGCATATGGAGCCCAAAACAAATGCATCTGCATATCAACCAGAAAGAGATGTTAGCCGTTCAGAATGCCCTGACTGCCTTCAAGGACTTACTTCATCCAGGACAACTATTGATAAAGATGGACAACACCACTGTTATGTGGTACATAAGCAGGAGGGCACACACTCCTACCCCCTTTTGCAGACTAGCCATGGCACTGTGGGACACAGCCTTGACTTACCAAGTTCATCTTCAAGGTCAATTCCTGCCAGGAAAACAAAATATTCTGGCAGATGACCTAAGCAGAAACCTTATGGACCCTCACGAGTGGAAACTGGATCCACAAGTTTTCAGCATGATGACAAAGAAATGGGGGAGCCTGGACACAGATCTATTTTCCTCTCCCCAGAATTATCAACTGGACAATTACTGCACAAGGACTTATCACAGACTAGCATGAAAAGTGGACACCCTATCCTTCAGTTGGAAAAACCTGTCAGTTTACGCCTTTCCTTTTCTGCCTCCTCTTCCTAAGGTCAGACAAGAAAAACCAAAAATGGTAATTGCTCCGGACTGGCCCCGCCAATACTTGTTTCCAATCTTAAGGAATATGTCTCAGCTCCCTCTTTGGTACTTGCCTCAAATACCTCATTTACTGTCTCAGCAAAACGATCAGATCCTGCACAATCCGCTCCAAACTCTGAACCTGGCAGCATGGCTGATCATGCAGATGTCCTTCAAGGATGCATCTGCAGTCCTTACAAATGGGTTGTCCTGTCGTCAGGCAGCCCTTCGGTCGGCCGGATTCCAAAGTCTGGGTCTGGCCTCGGCTGGTGTCGCACTTCACCCGACGTCATAGCTACAGTTCTTCGGGTATAAAGGCATCAGCCGACGCCATTTTCCTCAGTCTTTCTTGCCGCGTGGTGCCCGAAGCAGAAGATGTTCGCAAGTGCCGGTCGGTCAGAACCAGAGATTACTACTACCGAATACTACTACGAAGACTTCTAAAAAGCTAAGTACCCCATTGGGGACTCTTTCTTGCCTCAGCCGATGTCAGAAAAAGTGAATAATTGTTTAACTTGTGGGAAACAAATACCTCATAAAGATTTCCACTCTTACTGCTTACCCTGTTTAGGCCCAGACCACGAAGTAGCAGCTTGTCTAGCCTGTGCTTCTTTTAACCGGTGGACGCTTAGACGTCAGTCTGAATTTGCCGAGGAGTTTTTCGGCTCCGATTTTGCTTATATTATGCCGTCGGATCCTCCGACTACGCAAATGTCTAAAAAGCGCAAGGAAAAGGACCGACACTCGCAGCCCGCGGCCGAAACCGGTTAGCCAACCGAGTGTCTCTGTTTCGGCTGAAACCGAGCAAGCGGTTCTTCCTTCAGCCGAAAACTTACCTTCTACCGAGGCCTCTTCCAACCTGGTGGAATCGGCTTCAGAAAACACACCTGCTGTTGCAGTTTCTCAGGAATTATCTGACACTATTCCCTTGGATATTTCAACCCCTGCACGTGGGGCTGCTAGGCCTCCTGCAGCCATGTCAATCAAGGCCTTTGCCAGGGCTAAAGCAGCTAAAGCAACTAAGACTGTGCCTGCTAAGACCCCCTCTCACAGGCCCAGCTCTAGTTCTCAAATGCTTAGTTTAGCAGAGGATCTCATTTCTTTAATCCGGGGATCCCAGCCTCAACCAGACAGGGCCTCTCAGCCACCTCCAGAGAAGAGGCCTAGAGCAGAGCCCCCTCAGCCACTTTCTACAGATGATTCCTCTGTTTCAGATGATTTGGACCCTCCAGAGGCTCCTTTCTCCCCTTATGAAGACTCTGATGCTGAAGAGTCCATCTCTTCTGCCTCTCCGCCTGAGGAATTTTCCTTTGGGGAAACCTTGCATGCTATGAGGGAACAATTTCAGTGGCAGGGCCAGGATTTCTCAGACTCCAAAAAAAGGCTTAGAACCTTTCTGCATTTACCACAACATAGGCCTTTAGCCATACCTCCAGTTCTTTCTGTTGTAGATGATGCATTTAATGATGCTTGTACTGCTCCTGATTCTCTACCTCCGGCCCCTGCTAAGCCTGATAGATACTACAGGGTCCCGGACACACATTACCATTTGTATAAGGCTCCCTTTGCAGATCCCGAGACTATCTCCCAAGGACCTAAGGCTGTAGCAGCTACTTCTGCTAAGAACCCTCCCTCAGAAAGGGAATCCAGATCCTTAGAGATGGGGTAAAAAAGTTTACACTTCTGCTACTCTTTCAGCTAGGGCCTTGAACTGTCAATTTCACATGATCCAGTATCAAGAATTTATGCTAGACCAGTTAACCAAAAAACTGTGTCCTGATGAATCATTAGATAAAAAATCTGTTCAGGAAATGGTACATAACATTCAGCAAGTCAGTAACCATTCCTTAAAATGCGGCTATGATGCACTGGAGGCTTCCTTTAGATCAGCCATGACTGGCACAGTTATCAGAAGGCATGCATGGTTAAAAGAGCAGGCCTTACCAGACCATGTCAAGTCCAAACTATTAGATGCTCCTATGGATAAGATCAATTTGTTTGGCGCTCCTGCACAACAGTTGGTGAAGAAGATGGAAGAGAAGGCAAAATCTGTCCAAACAGTAAAAGATTTCTTACAGGTCCAACCGCCAAGGTTTAGCAGGAATTGGCCCTCCAAGAATTGGTCCTTTCCAGACTCATCCAGAGCTCAGAGGGGCAGGAATAGGCGTTCAAGAGGCAGAAACCAATCCAGGGGTGCCTACAGGGGACGCCAGTGGCAGAGTAACAACCAGCGAAATACAGACACAGCCACCACCACAACTACAGGACAATCACAGTGACTTGGCTCTGGCACCGCCTACCAGGGAGCAACTAGAAACACCCTTAGGTGGGAAGCTAGCCTTATTTTCAATAAACTGGCATTACATCACACGAGACAAGTGGATTTTACAGACAATAGACCAAGGCTACAGGTTTCACTTCCATACTCTACTAGGGAAGAGAGGAATGCCAAACCTACCTCCAAATCAAAAGGCAGAAGCTCTAAAACAAATATCCCAATTATTAAAGATGAGAGCTGTGGAAAAGGTACCATCTATGGAGCAAGGAAAGGGATTTTACTCCAGACTATTCCTGGTACCAAGAAAAGAGAGCAAATGGAGAACTATTCTCGACCTGTCCGCTTTAAACACATTCCTCATTGTTCCAAAATTCAAAATGCTGACTCTACAGCAGCTTCTTCCCATGCTGGGCAAGGAGTCTTGGCTGGTAACTCTAGATCTCAAGGAGGCATACCTGCACGTCCCCATATGACCAAATTGCAGAAGATACCTCAGATTTCTTGCAGGATCAGAGCATTATCAATTCTCAGCATTGCCCTTTGGCTTATCTACTGCGCCCAGAGTGTTCACGAAATGCCTGGCATCAGTAATTGCTCATTGCAGGCTTCAGGGAATCCAAATCTACCCCTACCCGGACGACTGCCTGATACAAGCGGACAAAAAAACAAGCTAGCAGAAGACTTACAAAGGGTCATCTACCTGCTACAAGCCCTGGGATACACAGTCAATATAAAAAAAGTCAAGGCTGATACCATCCCAAAGATGGGTGCAGAGTTGGACACATCAAAGCAAATGGCATTCCTAACAGTAGAAAAACAGGAGCAGCTACCTCTCTACTTCTTGGCATTAACAAAGCAGAACCATCTGACAGCAAGAAAAGTACTGCAAGCCTTGGGCTTCATGGCATCCTGCATAATATTGGTTCCTCACGCCAGACTGCATATGAGAAAACTACAGTGGTACCTCAGCAATTTATGGTCTCAACACAAGCACAGCTTAGAAACCCAGATTCCAATTATTCCATGCCTGAAGCAAGATTTCCTATGGTGGGCTCAGACTTGTCAATCAAACCCAGGATTGCCCTTCCACAGTACTCAACCAAGCCAAACCATCACGACGGACGCCTCAGACCTCGGTTGGGGGGCCCACATGCTGGACAAGTGCATACAAGGCTTATGGACTCAAGACCAGCTGCACCTACACATAAATCTAAAGGAAATGCTGGCAGTAAAACTGGCAATTCAGGCATTCAGACCATTTCTCCAACAAGGTCAATTGATAAGGACAGACAACACCACAGTTATGTGGTACATCAACAAACAGGGAGGCACACATTCGTATCCTCTTTGCCGGATGGCACTGGACCTCTGGAATGTGGCCCTGAGCTACAACATTCAGTTGAAAGCAATTTTTGTACCAGGAAAAGAAAACATTCTAGCAGACATATTAAGCAGGACTACCACGGATGCCCACGAATGGATGCTGCATCCGGACATCTTCAAAACCATTACAAGAAAATGGGGGCTTCCAGAAATAGACTTATTTGCATGCCCACGCAATCACCAGCTAAAGAAATTCTGCACAAGGACGTACCACCCACTTGCTTGGAAGGTGGACTCCCTATCCTTCAGTTGGAAAAACCTGACAGCATATGCTTTCCCACCACTTCCTTTGATGCACAAGGTGCTATTGAAGATCAAAGAGGACAGTCCAAGGATCATTCTGATAGCTCCAGACTGGCCAAGGCAACATTGGTACCCATTACTGAGGAGCATGTCTCGGGAACAAATATGGCCACTACCCCTGGTTCCCTTGCTGTTAACACAGAACAACTACAACAATCTGCATCCAAACCTGAAAACTCTGCAGCTGACTGCCTGGAACATTGCATAAGACCAATTAACCCAAATTTATCCCAAAGGGTTAAAGACATTATCCTTGAGGCTCACAGACCCTCAACAAGAAAAAATTATTCAGCAAAATGGAAAAGATATCTCATTTGGAGTACTGCAAAGGGAGAAGATGTGTCACTGGTAAACATAGCCAACATCCTGGAATACTTGGCAGAGCTCTTCCACACAGGCCTGTCCTATTCCTCCAAGATTCATGCATCAGCTATTTCAGCAGAATACGACTTGGATCCTCCTGTCTTCTCACATCCTCTGCTCAGACAGTTTCTGAGAGGAATTAAAAATGTAAAGCCTCCTAGGAAGCCACCATTACCAGCATGGGACTTGAACTTTGTGCTAGAAAAATTGACACTTCCTCCTTTCGAACCAGCAGCAACAGCAGAATTACAATACTTATCATGGAAGACTGCTTTCCTGCTGACAATCACTTCAGCAAGAAGGGTATCTGAACTTCCGGCATTAATGGCAGTACAACCCTTCCTGATCTTCCATCAAGATAGTGTCCATGAGAACAAATCCTTCCTTTATACCTAAGGTGGTCTCCAGAGTTTCTTTAAATCAGGCTATCCACCTACCTACATTCTTCCCCAACCCACAGAACAGGGGAGAAAGACTGCTGCATACCTTGGATGTACATAGACAATTACGCTACTACCTGGACAGAACCAAGGGTAATAGAAAAACTGACCAGCTACTGGTAGCATATGCAACAGGAAGGGAAGGAAAAGCAATTTCAAAACAGACAATCTCCAAGTGGATAGGAAATTGCATTAGATTTTGTTACTCCTACCATGGAAAGAAAACTCCAGAGAACATCAGGCCTCACTCTACAAGGGCTACAGCCACTACCACAGCCTTCTTCGAGGAGTGGCTACCAAGGACATTTTAGAGGCTGCTACTTGGAGCTCCGTGCATACATTTGCCAAGCATTATAATTTACCTTTATACTCTAGATCCCGAGCAGGTTTTGCCACTGCTGTTTTGCAAGGGATCCTAACTACACCATAACTTTATTTTTCCTCCTCCCCAGTTTGGCTATGGTATTCTACCCATTTGTAAGGACTGCAGATGCATCCTTGAAGGACATAGTACAGTTTTGTACCTACCATAAATGTAGATGTCCGATAGGAATGCATCTGCAGTCAGGATACCACCCGCCTTCCCTCTGTGGTGCTCCTAGGGTATTTGCCCATCTTATAGCTAGCTGGGGAATCTATTATGGTGTATTTGTTTGTATATATGTACATACATGCTTATTTTTTGTGTTTGCTCTCTACTATTTGGAATCATTGGCATTTATCCAAATTTAGCCTTCCAAGAGGGCACCTGGCATCTGGGGCAAGAAACACTGAGGAAAATGGCGTTGGCTGATGCCTTTATACCCGAAGAACTGCAGCTATGACGTCGGGTGAAGTGCGACACCAGCCGAGGCCAGACCCAGACTTTGGAATCCGGCCGATCAAAGGGCTGCCTGACGACAGGACAACCCATTTGTAAGGACTGCAGATGCATTCCTATCGGACATCTACATTTATGGTAGGTACAAAACTGTACTTTATTCAAACACCTCTCAGTAAATCTTTGATGGATTTCATTTTGGAAGCCAGAAGGCCTAGTACTAGAAAATCTGATGCTGATAAATGGAAGAGATTCTGTGCTTGGAACCAAGCACAAGGAACTGACACAGCAAAGCCAAATATTCTTCCGATTTTACAATACTTGACTAAGATGCTTGACAAAGGCCTAATTTTTTCATCAATAAAAATCCATGCCTCTGCCATCTCTGCTCTTTACAACACAGAGCCACCAATCTTTTCTCATCCTTTGCTAAAACAGTATCTTAGAGGGGAAAAATTTAAGGCTTCCCAGAAGATCACCAATTCCTGCATGGGACCTCAATTATGTATTGGAAAAGCTCACCCTGCCTCCATTTGAACCAGCTGCTACTGCAAATATAAAGTTTTTATCATGGAAAACAGCTTTACTTCTGGCCTATCACTTCAGCAAGAAGGGTTTCAGAGCTACAGGCCCTTATGGCTGTGGAGCCTTTTATTATTTTTTACCCAGACAGGGTGTCCCTCAGGACCAATCTTTCTTTTATGCCTAAGGTGGTATCCATTGTGGCTCTTAACCGAACTATTTACCTGCCAACTTTTTATCCAAATCTGCAGAACAAGGGGGAACGGATTCTGCATTCCTTGGACGTGCACAGACAACTAAGGTTCTACTTGAACAGAACCAAATCTCTTAAGAAAAACTGAGCAGCTACTGGTGGCATTTGCTGCATTATCAGAGGCAATGCCTGTTTCAAGGCAGACTATTTCAAAGTGGATAAGCCACTACATTCGTTTCTGCTATTTGCATCATGGTAAACCCCAGGGGCATTAGGTCTCATTCCACCTGGGCTGCATCTACATCTTTTTTTCAGAGGGGTACCAACCAAAGACATTCTAGAAGCTGCCACTTGGAGTTCTGTTCATACTTTTACAAAGCATTATCATTTGCCTCTCTAAGTCCAGGGCAGGCTTTGCCACTGCAGTTCTGCAGGGCCTTATAGCTGCCCCCAATGCTATTTAGCTCCACCCTCCCATCCACAGCTTTTGGATTCTACCCAAATGTAATGACTGCAACAGTGAAACATTAAGAACATAGTACAGTGTAGTTGTTAGTGTATTCACTGTTGCAGTCTGGGTTACCCACCATCCCCTTTGTTCTACAGCTTGTCTTTTCTTCACTATATTGTACAGCCTTTGTGGTGTATTTGCTTTTAGATGAAGGTAACTTTTATGTTGTGACCATTGCATGTATGTATAGTCATATATTCATTTTTGTTCCCCATTTGGGGGCCACCTGACATCTGGGTCAAGAAAAACTAAAGAAAATGGCGTCTGCTGCCTGTTTTATACCCCTGATGACCTGACGTCATGGAAGACAAGACCGCAACCGACGCAGGACCCAAGACTTTGATATTCAGGCTGACTGAGGGCAACCTGCCAGCAGATTACCCAAATGTAATGACTGCAACAGTGAATACACTCTAATATCTACATTTATGGTAAGTGTACACAACTGTAATAACATCGTATAACCTGGGCAAAACTTGATCCTGCAGGAAAGCTGATCAACTGTAGTCTTCTGTGAAGGTAAGAGGAAAGGACAACCCCATGTCAAAGGAGACAGTTTCAAAATGGTTGTCTTGCGCTATTTTTACTGTTCTGACCATAACCCCCCCCCCCCCCCCCCCACACACACACACACACACACACATTTACATTTGGGTAATCTGCTGGCAGGTTGCCCTCAGTCGGCCTGAATATCAAAGTCTTGGGTCCTGCGTCGGTTGCTCTCTTCTCTTCCATGACGTCAGGTTAGAAGTAGGGTTAGAGTAGACCCCTTAGAGGTAGGGTTAGGGTCCATTCTGCCAGGAGTGTGACTTCTTTGGTGAATTCTGGAAAGAGGTGGGCTGTGGAAGTTTTCTTGAGGCAGCAAATTGGCCCTCTCTATGCACTTTTAGAAAGCACTACAAACTGGACTCGTTTTCCGGGTCCAGAATAGGCTTTCATGACTGTTGCAGTCCTTCCTGGGGACAGGAAAACTCGAACTTTTGGCACTTTGTCTTTTATATGGAGCTCTGCTCAGGCTCCTGACAGTGTAGAAGGTACCCTTATGTTTTGAAAAAGAAGGCAAGTTTGCAGGGGTAGGACCCAAATAGTTTAGGTTACTGCAACAGTGGTCTATTAAAACATCTGCTGTTCATGGTAAGATCATATTCACCCCATCCATACTATCTGATTTGTGGATCCTCGAGACACCTGTTAAATATTTTATTTTATTTATTTTTACATTTGTTTACTGGGATAGTCCGACTGCACACATCCATTTACAGCAGAGGTCTGGGGAGAAAAGCTCCAGACTAGAGAACAATAAACAGAATGAGAGAGAGAGAAGCACATATCAGCAATAATGGTGTATATTATAACATGGTCAACATGAAGTAGCATTGAACCGGAGATAGACTTTGAGTTATAAACAATGAAGCATATTTACAGTATGTATAATAGGAAGGAAGGTGTTCAGAGTTGTAAAACAGTGAATATTGTGTAATACATGGACATAGCCAGGTATTCATAAGATGTGATTTAAGTGAGTTTTTAAACTGTGGCATAGTGGAGGTAGAAGTCAGAGAAGGGGGGAGGTTATTCCAGGCTTTAGCTATGGTTTGTGAAAATAAAGCTTAACCTGTAGTGTTAACACTAGAAATGCAGAGGAGTGATTTTTTTAGTAGAGCTGAGAAGACCATTTACTATGTAGTGAGTGAATAGTGCTGGGGTTTTCATATTACTTTAGAATATTGTAGGTATGACTAAGCTGGTGGTAAAGTAGTAGTTGTGGAAGTTCGAGCCACTGTAGATCCCTCAGAGCTTGACAGTGATGGGTTCTGAAGGTGGAGTTGTTGGCAAACTTGTCAAATCTGTTGTAACATGGCTCAAGTCTGGCAAGATCAGTTTTTTCTGATGTGGGTAAGAATTGGTGTGGTATGCATTAGTGTGGACAATAGATGTGTTTGAGCTAAGGTGATCTGTGCCTGATCTTAGAGGAATTATTTTGTCTATATAGTGTTTCCATTTTTTTTGTGGACCTTTTTGATGGTTAATGAAATATGGACATCAAAGAGAAGGATTTTGTCAATTTCTACACTGAGCAGTTTGGTGTGGGCAGAAGGAGAAATGATCGTGCCATTTTTGGAAGTGATTGTAAAGGAGAGGGGGCTAGATTTAGTTTTATTGCAGGTGAATAGGAAAAGTGTAGACTTGTTTGGGTTTAGGATAAATTTGGTATCAATAATTCATCTTTCCACAGAGCTGAATGATTTTTGAGTGAGTTGTAGAGTGGCAAGTGGTGGTGCTGAGCAGATTAGTGTAGAATCATCTGCATACTGTATAAGTGTAGCATGATGGGTGGAGGTATGTAGATTGTTAGTGACTCTAGAGAAGAGGTGGGCCTAATATTGATCCTTGAGGTACACCTATGTTAGTTGGAAGTAAAGGGGATGGTTCACCTTGCCATTAGACAAACTGCTGCCTCTCTGATGTTTTTTCAACCCGGCAATAGTAGAAGGGGCAAAGGATAGGGAGGCCAGAGTGTCTAGTAGTGTGGAGTGCAAGACCATGTCAAATGCTTTGGAGAGATCTAAGAATATAGCAGATACAAAATTATTTCTTTGTTGGTTAACCAACTTGGTAAAAGAGAGAAGAGCAGTAGTTGTGCTGTGATATGGCCGGAAATCATGTTGCGTGGTGGAGAGGAGACTGTGTTCAGGAATTGCATGACTTGAGAGTGAATGCATTTCTCAAGTAGTTTAGATATGGGGGATAGAATGGCAATGGGACAGTAATTTGAGAAATGGTAGGAATTGCCACCTTTATGAAGAGGCATGATATACGAGACTTTCCATAGTTGTGGGATATAGGCTTCTGGTATGGAGCCGGTTCATAAGGATTCAGTGGCTATTTTTAGGAAGTTAGCAGATAGACCATAGGGTGCTAGGTTTCAGTTTTAGGAGGAGCATTTTTGATTGTAGAGGTGGGAACAGGGGAAAGAGTAAAGGAAGGAATGTTACCTGGACATTTGGTTGGGATATATGTGTAGTTGGATAACTGGGAGGATAATGCCAGAATTAACTCTGAAATGCTGATTGAATTGAGAGGCTATGTCATTAGTTTTGGTGGAACTGGGAGCTGGGGTGGTAGCTTTGCCTGATTTTAGTAGGGAGTTGATAGCTAGCCAAAACTTTTGAGGATCTTTTGAGTGTTTGCTTTGGATGCCAAGGAAATAGTTCTGTTTATCAAGTTTGGTTTGTTTCTTGGCCTAATTCCTACGTTGTAGGTAGTTTGGTTGGCTAGGCTAGTGTTATCCATCTTCCAGGTTTTCCAAGCCTGAATTCTGAACTTTAGTAGGGCTGTTATGTCCCTACTTCGCCATGGTGTATAGTTTGCTTTAACTCTAATTTTCCTGATGGGTGTGACTATATTAAAGACATTTGTGAGAGTACTGTTAAAGTAGTAGACTGCCTGGTCTAAACATAGGGAGTCTCAGTGGTTCCCAGTTACTTTGGTTTAGAATAGTGTTAAGATCCAGTGGGTTTAATTTGTGGTAATCTCTGATTTGTCTGTAAACTATGGGCTTGGGTACATTAGTGCATTTGCATAGGAGGGATGTGGTCACTAAGACCATCTGGTAGACACCCTGTATGATAGTTTTGTTTTGGGTAATTGACTAGTGTCCAGTCTAGAATGGTGTTTAAAAAAAAAACTACTACTCTAGTGGGTTCTTGAATAAGTTGAGAAAAAACAGAGGTTAATATGATTAGTGGGGTTGTTAGAATTACAGGCTAACCAGTCAGTATTTAGGTCACCAAGTAGGATAGTTTCTTGTGGAAGATTATCTCTAGTCCACTGCAAGATTTCTTTAATTATTGGAGAGTTGTTCCCTGAGGGAATGTAGCTGCAAAGAAAGTTGGATTTTATTTTTATACTGTTTTTCTTGAAATATCTCCTTTACTCCTCCTTCACACTCACCTCACTTAATATCCAGGTATCTCCTATTCTCAGAGTTCCTACAATACCTCATACTAGGGATACCTTATCTCCTTATCATTCATTTGCTATTTTCGCTTCTATTTTTTCTACTGAAATTTATCTTCCTAAAATCAACCCCCCCCCCCCCACCTACACCACTTACCATAAAAATAAAACAGTATTTTATCTTTAACTTTTACAAGTATAACTGCCACTACTACCCTAATGTTGTTCTAGTTGCAGGATATATTCATCCCAATCCAGGTCCCACTCAGCACAACTCCACTGATAATTATACTCTCACTAACCTATACACGTCTGCTCCCCCCCCCCCCCCCAACCAAAAAAACAAATCTTTTACTCAAACACTAGAAGTATATTAAACAAGGTTAGTGAACTTCATGCTTGGATCTCAAGCCACACTCCTGATGTCATCACCCTAACCGAAACTTGGCTAAAACTCCAACACCATGACAAAAACTTTCTCCCTCCTGGCTATATATAGTACACTGCATCTTGACCGCCAAAAGAAAGGGTGGTGGAGTTGCCATTGTTTACTTTTAAACATCTTACTCTGACAACTCCTAATAAAACTAACCCGTCCTTTTCCCCTGCTGACATACTGACAGCCAACCTTGTACTTAACACACCCATACCACCATCACAATAGTAGTAATCTACATTCCCCCAGGGGATAACGTACCCCTACTGGAAAACTTTGTCATATTTTCTCAACATATTCCTAATGAAACCATTATTCTTTGTATTCTTGGTGATGTCAGTATTTGTTTAACTCTCTGTACCCCAATTTCTTCTTTAAACACCAACTTGTATGACTTTACTCAACTTATCCCTGATGCCACCCATACCGACATCTCTCATACACACAGCACCTTTATGGGCTGGATTCTAGTCTCTCATCCATGTAAATATCACAATCCTGAAACCTTTCCCAACACACTGATTACTCCCCAATAAAAGTACTTGGATATATCCCTCACTTTATCGAACAACATAGATTTTTCACATGCTGCAAGTTTACTGTGTTTCCACCCTGACACTTTTAAATCTCTTATCTCTAAAGTTAACTGGAATTGCCTTACCCAACTCCTCCTTGACGATGCTGTCCTGCCTTTCAACTCCACCTTTCTCCATATTCTTTACTCACTTGCCCCACTTCGCACAGTCCTTATTAAATCTGATATACCTCCATGGCTATCAAATTCCACCTGCATCCTAATGAAAAAACGAGACAGCATGGAAAACCTTGACCAAAACAAAACCACCCTGCAGATTTATAAACTTCAAAGAACTTAGAAATCAGACCAAAAAGCGTATTAATAAAGATGAGACATCTACTATAATCCACCCACAGCCTTGAAATCTAACCCCCCCAAAATTTTGGAACTCCTTAAACCACATACTACATATTGGTGGTCCTTGCTCCCCTAATCCTAGTCCTGATAACACTCTCAAAGATACTGCCTCCACCTTCAACACATTTCATTGACTCTATATCCAAACAATTTAACCCCAGTGCCAAGTCCTTTACCTTTAATAATATTTCTAACCACTCTCTATCAAATCCCACTATACTCAAATTCTTTTCCCCTCGAACCTGTACCCACTAGCTACATCAAATCCCTACTTCTTAAACTCAGACCTTGCTCAGCTTCTACCGACATTATTTCCCTTTTCCTTCAGTTAGCTGTTGACTCTTGCTCTCCCTGTATCTGTTAATCAACCACTCCATTTCAGAGTCCAAAGTGCATTCCGTATGGAAACAGTTCTTCACTCTGCCAATACATAAAGGAGGTAACTCCTCAGACATCACTAATTTTTTTACCAGTTGCCATCCTCTCTCCTCTCTCCAAAGTTCTAGAAAAATGCATACATAAACAAGTTATGCACTACCTACTCTCTGAAAATCTGCTTACACCTACTCAACATGACTTTAGACCAAAGCATAGTACTACTACTGCCCTACTATCATTCCTTAATACTATAGCCCTTGCCAGAGATAACAGCAAACTTGTCTCCTGCTTATTAGGTCTCTCTAAAGCTTTTGACAGTGTCTCACCCTCTTCTTCTGCACAAGATAACCAACCTTAACTTCTCCCCTGCTACTGTTGCATGGTTTCCAGCTACCTCACTGACAGATCTGAAACAGTGAAGTGGCAGTCTGCACTCTCCCCTCCTCTCCCAGTTAAAATGGGTGTCCCTCAGGGTTCCATCCTTGGTCCACTACTTTTTAACATCTTCGCTAATCTTAATTCTTTCTGTCCTCAGTCGTCACTGGTCCAGTACACTGATGTATTGGATGTACAGCAATCACTATTGCTGACAAACCCGGCTCTCTGATAACCAGCTGATCCTTAACCCAAAAAAAGCTAAGCTACTGCTTTTTCTTCCTAAAAACTACAACCATATTAAATCCACTTTCACAACCCTGTCCCTCAGTAACACGCACATCGAGGTGGAAACTAGCACTAAACTTCTTGGTGCCATCATTGATAAACTTAAATTCAGTCTACACATCAACAACTGTATCAAGAAACCTCATCAGAAACTAGGGCTCCTCTACCGTAACAAAGTTTCTGACCAGTGAAGCTATAGTAACATGTATGCCTACTTCCTACCCAGTTTATTTTATGGCTCTCAAATTCTTACTTGCCTCATCTCTACACTCCTTGCCAAACCTGAATCTACCTACAACAAGATAACCAAATTTGCACCACATCAAACTTACAAGTCACATCATTGTCTCTCACTTAAACACCTTAACTGGCTTGAACTACTTGACCAGCTTCTTCTCCCTCAACTCCAGATCAACAACTCCATCCCTTATCAGCCTTCTTACTGTCATACCCTATCATCTCCCACTATTCACCTGCTATATCCCGCCGGAGCTCTAACCTAGATCTGCTACAAATCCACAAAACTAAAACTAAGAGAGGATGTATTCTTTATAGCTATAATCCTTCCGAGGCATGGAACAAACTCCTACTAGAAATCAGGTCACTCAACAAACCAACTGTTAATTCAAGCTAGCCACTAAAGAATACCTGTTAAGCTAATGGACCTGCCTCTGTACCTACCCCCCTTAAACAGCTTATCAAATCTAACTGCAGACCTCTATCTGCTCTCAACCTATGTAACTTTCTCAAACTCTGTAGACCTTGTCTCACATTCACACTTCTCTATCCTAAGCACATTATATAATTCTTATCTGCATAATGAAAGATTTTACACCTGGCGACAAAACTATTGATGTAATGCGATCCCATCTCGCCTGCATTCATAACTGATGAGCTCGGCTCCGACTCGGCCGATACACTAGCACAAAGTCTCTCATTGGCTGGGCCAACCCCCTTATCCCAGGATGCACCACGCCCAAACCCCCAGATCTCGTTTGCTGCTTCTGAAGTAACGACGTGGTCTCGACTTGGCTGTGGCCAAGTACCCTTCCTTTTTTGGCCTCTTTGGGTCGTTTTTGCTCTTAGCTTAGAAATTTTATAACCAGACCGCTATTTTAATAGCTATCTTCTTCTGTACTACCCTGTGATTGGCTGTTTGTTTTTGGTTGTTGTGTAATTCCTTCTGTTTGGCAGGCTAGGCCTGTTTGAGTTAGAGGGCCTTTGCCCTATTTCTTGTCGAGCGTTTGTTAGAGCTCTTCCCTCCCTTCCCTCCTTGTGTTTCGAGTGCTTTGTGGGTCATGTCTGGCAAAGAAAAAGAGCATAACTGTCAGGCTTGAAAAAATGTTCAAAATGTGGCTATAAAATGTCGTTAACAGATGGCCATGCAATCTGTGTTTATTGCTTAGGGGCTAAACACTTGCAAGAATCTTGCAGTGTTTGCCATGCCTTCTCCTCTTGTGTACTACAGGAGAGAAAAAATAAGTAAAGGTTGAATAAAACCAGCCTTTGAGGAAGCTATATCTTCTTCGCTCCCTTCGAAATCGAAGAAAACGAAGTCTTCGGCTCCGACAAGTCCGTCGGAGCCGCCTGAAAAAAGAACTAAATCTTTGTCCTCTTCCTCGGCTCCACTGATCTCGGAGCCGCAGGATAGAGGATCTATGTCTGGGTCTTCTTCCTCTGCTCCATTGGTCTCGGAGCCGCAGGAGAGAAGATCTAAGTCTCTGTCTCCTTCCTCTGCTCCATTGGTCTCGGAGCTGCAGGATAGAGAATTCCAATCTGCGTTTTCCTCTGCTCCATTGGTCTCGGAGCTGCAGGATAGAGAATTCCAACCTGGGTTTTCCTCTGCTCCATTGGTCTCTGAGCCGCAGGTGAGTGTTTCGGCTCCAGGGTCGGTTTCGTCTGCTCCTGAACAGTCGGCGCCAAAGGGGGGTCTCTGTTCTAGTCGAGTCTTCCTTGGCTCCGATCCTTCTGCAGCCGATTAGAAGTCGACATTCCAGCATGGCCTCAGAGCCGGTAGGAAGAGTTTCTCGCCCCCTGTCTGTTTCCTCCAGGTCCTCTAGGCTTTCAGATTTGGATTTAGATAGGGTGGTCCAGAGGCTCCTCCAGTCACCTGTCTTATCTAAATTATTTTCAGCTCCAGCCCAGCGGCCGGAGCCAACCATTTGGATTCCGTTTCTTCCTCCTCTGACAACCCTGGTGTCGTCTGAGACTGAGTTTGCAGAGTCGGGTGAGGTTCCTGAGTCTGTTCCGAGATCCACTGCTAGTCTATCGGCACCGTCTTCAGCTCCAAACTTTTCCGTTCCTTCCAGAGGTTTTGTTTCTCGAGTGTCCTCGGCCGAGCCCGAGGGGGATTTGTCGGGGCTTCTGGTTTCGGCCCAGAGTCTCCTGCTTGGCGCCTCGGCTAGAGGGACCCAGACACAGGTCATGGTCTCGCAGGCGGGCCTTAATTCAGATTCTGGTGGACCCACCTTCGAGGCTATGAGAAGTGCGCTAGACAAATCTCTAGTGACTTCACCGGAATCTGCGACTCCTTCCCTAGACACGGCGACTAAAGCTTCTGGTGCCCCCCTGTCTTTGGACAGCGCGACTCCGAGGCCTGAGGATTCCTCCATGTGTGGTCCCCCTTTTCCTGAGGAGCCTTCGGAGTCTTGGTCTGAAGAGCCCCCCAGGAAAAAGTTTTGCTAGAGGAAGCACATAGACTCCCCAGATGAGTCTGTCTCCTCAGACACCGACCTTGGTCATGTGGAAGGGTCCCCGAAGTTGTCCTCTGACGATGTCTTGTTCTCCTATGTCCTGGAGATCTTGAGACAGAGGGGCGACTGGCCATCCAAAACCCCTTCCACGGAGGAGTTGATCATCCTCAAGGCCTTCGGAGCCCAACCCTCCGCCTTCTGGGTGTCTCCACCCTTCGATGAATTACTGGACCTTATTTGTAGAAGGGTGTGGGAGCACCCTGATTCTGTGGGGCCAGTTCCTTCTCGCCCCAACAAATTTTTATTCGCACCCCCTGGCAAGGAGTTTCTAACCAAGGGAGTTCCAGTGGATGGTATGGTGGTGGCGCCTGCCACCCAGCAGGATGTGGCAGAGGCATCCAAGTCTATCCATCCTCCTAACAAGGAGTCCAGGAGCATGGATAGGTACGGGAAGCGTACCCTGACTTCAGCGACCTTTACCCTGCGGTCACTGAATTGTGTCATTTTACGAGGCTCCAAAGGGATCTCATAAAGGAGTTGGGAGATACCCTGTCGGGTAACGTGCCTGAGGCGTCGATGCAGTCTGTCAACGCCCAGCTGTCTACCCTTTCGTCGATTGTTAACTCGTCCATGAGGCTCATATCGTATGTAGCCGAAGGGGCGAGTAGGGCAGCGAGTTCGGACGTAGCCCTTAGGAGACAAGCCTGGATGCGCTTGTGTCACTTTGCGGAGGCTTTCAAGTCTTCTTTCACAGACTCTCCATTCGATGGGTCCTCTCTCTTTGGACCCAAGGTGAAAGACACTCACTAAATGCGAGCAGGAGGGTAAGACTTTGTCTGCCATTGGGGCCCGTTTTTCGCTCCCTTCTAGACCTTATCCCAAGGCGCAGAGGGGAGGAAAGATGTGGTTCAGAAAGTCCCAAAAGTCTTTCCCTACCCATCAGAGTGACCCCCCCCCCCTTCCAGAGGCAGAGGAGGGGGGAATTATTCTGGAAGATGTCGCCCTAGAGGCGGCGGAGGCCCCCGCAACACAGGAGACTGCAAATCCTTTAGTGGTTCCTCCTTCCAGTGTCCCTGAGGGACTTGCCCGACTGTGCATCTCCGGAGCCAGTCGGCGGTCGATTTTCGGAGCATCCAAGGACCTGGGGTTCCATAGCTCAGGATCAGTGGGTGCTTCGTATCATCGCCGGAGGTTACACCATTCCCTTCATCCGTCCCCCTCCACCGTCAAGGAAAATCCCGGACGTGCCACCCACTCAACGGGATCAAGCAGCCATAGAGGTCGCAAAGCTGCTCGGAAAGGGAGCCATCCAGCCAGTCCCCGCAGACCAGACCGGATTAGGAACTTAATCAGTTAATTTTGGTGCCGAAAAGAACAGGGGACTTGAGACCCATTCTGGACCTCAGCCACCTAAACCGCTTCGTAAAGAAGTCCAAGTTCCGGATGGTCACATTGCAATCCATTTTCCCATTGCTGGAAAAAGGAGTATGGATGTGCTCCATCGATCTCAAGGACGCCTATTATCACATCAAGATAAACAGGGCATCCAGGATACATTTACGCTTCCGCCTTGGAGCCAGTCACTTACAGTTCCGAGCCCTGCCCTTTGGTCTCACCACAGCCCCCAGGGTGTTAACCAAATGTCTGGCAGTGGTGACTGCTCACCCGAGACGTCTGGGATTCCAGGTGTTTCCGTATCTAGAAAAAAGTATAAACTGCAAGGAACCACCATGAAAAAGTAAAAGTAGTTTAATGGAAAACGAGCGCTTTCACGCACACTCAGGTGCGCTTCATCAGGTTACATTTAAACAGCAAAAACCATTCTCTTATATACAAGTGTGGATTTCAATTAAACAATCTAATAAGACAACAATTAATCAATTAGTACTACAATGGTTTCAGTATTTAAAGAAGCAGGAATTCTTATGTACTCCAGTGTCAAAATTCAAACATATAGACACACTATAAATGATACTGAATGGTTTATCACCAGTGAATATAAATAAAAATGCATCATAAATTAAATGTATATTTTCAATGTTAAAACCTCACTACATATTATCCACGAGCTTAAATGATAGTTTTAAGCAAGCAGTACATACTGCGAGCTAATACGAGGATAATATCTAATTAAAATCATTAAACTCATACTAAAACATATTAGTCAAAAATCTTAATGTGAGATATTGACTTAAAAAATCAAATACTCAGTCAGTATTTATCAACCTGATTAAAAAGTTTGTCTGTACACTACGGACAATGCCTCATAATTAACGGCAATATAGTAGGTCCATCATGGGGCTAACCATGTCCCGTTACTACGAAGTCATGCCCAGAAGGTTCTAATACGCAAACAAAACAAAATATTACCTAGTGCCTAGTATCGACAATTTAATCATATATGTAGTAAAACAATTATCAACCAGATCGAAATTTAAGGATGTTAGTGATAGAAGCTAAGAAACTTAGAACAAATGCACATTTTCAATATACATTCAAACATTGTCTAATTACCTAGTCATAAACAGACGGTAAATATTACAATTAATTAGTCACAGAATATCTAAAAATGTGCGTAGATCTCAGTTAGATAATAAACTACAACTATGTATAATAAAGTGCATGCAATAGCTCCTAAATTCATAATCAAATCATGAATTATGCCATATATGATTGTAATAAAGCAGTAATGTATAAAATGTGACAAAACAAAACCTATATCATGTATTTAAAAGCCAAAAAATGAGTCTAACATATAATGTGAATAAAAGTTATTACAAAAATAACAAAAATTATTTAAGTAAACTTTCTCTGTTGACCTAAGTAGTACGGATAAGCAGTATCCAGGTTAATTAGGGAAAGAAAATATATCAAAACATTCTAAAAGGACCCTAAGAGAGCAGGGCGAATACTAACCATTGAGTTAAGTCCTGGTTCAACATGGGCCTTAAGCCTCAATATCCATCTAAGCTCAAACATCTCAATGGTACCTATGTGATCCCCTTCTCTTCTATTAGGGTTCACAACTTGCAATACCAGGAAACTAAAACTATGTTGGGATCTATCATGACAGTGCATGGCTAAAGCATTTGTAAGGTTGTTCTTTGTCGTATACATGGTTATATATACGATCCTTAAATCTACGTGATGTCATCCCTACATAGTATGCATCACATAGATTGCAAGTTGCCAAGTAGATGACGTTGTACGTGTCACATGTAGCGTAGAAAGTAGGTTTAAAACCTATGTTAATGCCTGGAATATCAAAATTTTGAGTTTTAGCAATGTATTTACATAGTGAACATCTACTACATGGGTAAGTTCCTGTCTTAAAATTAGCCCTTATATCAACAGGAGGGGCATCTAGTTTTTCCTTACAAAGTAGCCTCTTAATGTTGAGGCAGTTACTGAACCTAAATGTAGGTTCCTTTCCAACTAAATGTGACAAAGATGGATCCAGAAGCAATATCTTCCAATTTCCTCTAATAATCTTGGTTAAATGCTCAACATCATTGGTATATTTAATCCCATAAGCCAAGCCCTTCTTGCTCCCTCTTGTGTAGCGAGTGTGGCTTTCCCTTCTATTACAAATTGGCCTTTCTAGTATAGTATTTGTTACCCTGCTGATAAGATCAGGAGGATAGCCCCTATCTATAAAATATTCTGTTTGATATCTTATTAGTTCCATAGCATCCTGCTCATTACTACAGAGTCTAAGTATTCTGATCATTTGTCCTTTCACAATATTGCGAAATACATAACGTGGATGTAGACTATCATAATGTAGAATGCTATTTTTCCAACATGATTTTTTATATAAAGTAGTTGTTAGGTTATTATTCATCTCTTTTATGATAGTAATGTCCAGGAAGTTGACACGGACAGTGGAACATTCATAAGTAAAGCTAAAAAATGAAGTAGTGGAGTTCATATAACATATGAACTCTTGTAGTGTGTCTACACCACCATTCCAGAACAACAAGACATCATCTACAAAACGCCTATATAGAATGATGTTCCTAAACCTAGGGTCATTAAATATAAAGTCTTTCTCCCATTGATAAACTACCAAGTTGGCGTATGCGTTAGCACAGGGAGTGCCCATGGCCACTCCCCATGTTTGAGCATACACCTTATGGTCAAACAGGAAGATGTTATTGTTCAAGACCAAGTCAAGTAGGCAACAGATAGTCATTAATTCATTACTATCAATAGTACCAAGTTCGACTAGGTAAGATCTTATGGCATCAAGGCCATAATCATTAGGGATGCTGGTGAATAAACTCTTGATGTCCAACGTAACCATTAAAGTATCTTTGTTCACGTTGTTCCTTACTGAATCATGTTTAAGGTCACATAAAAGATCATAAGTATTTTTCAAGATAGTGGGAACAGCATTCACCAGGGCACCTAATTTTGATTGCACATAAAGCGAAGCATTTTCTGTGACCCAATGTTCGCCAGATACTATTGGGCGCAATGGGAGAGGATCTTCATTTTTATGCAACTTAGGCAGTCCCTTGATTAGGGGAATCAGGGGGGAGTCTATGACTAGGAAGTCATAAAGAGTCTTATCTATGGACCTAGTCATAAGCAAGTCATAAATCGTATCATGTACGTAATTGACAATAAATGATATTTTTGACCTATCTATTACCTTATAGGCCTTATCATTACTAAGCATATTAAACATTAATTCTTTGTAGAGACAGGCATCTAATGCAACTATCCCCCCTCCCTTGTCGGCTGGTTTGAAAACTATGTCTGTATCACTGGAGAGATGGTCAAGCGAACACTTTTGTGCATGGTTCAAATTTATAAAAATGCCCTTGTGTTTCTGCTCTTCAAAATACAAATAAAATTCACTCTCACAAGCACACATAAAACATTCAACAAAATGCGGCATTGGAGGTGTAAAACAGCTTTTTCTCTTACATAACTGTGCGTTGTAATCAAAATCAGCATTAACAGTTAAATTGTCCTTGAACAGTACCTTTAAGGATAATTTTCTTACGAAAAGGCGCAAACCTATAAGCGTATCAGGTAGTGTACTACCCTTAGAAGGGATGAACGATAAGCCTTTGTTCAAAATAAACTGTTCATCAGTGGAAAAGGTCCTAGAAGTCAGATTGAAGAATAAACAGTTCAGTTCCTTGCTTTCCTTCTTGGTTCTGGGGTTTCCCCCGATATCTTTCTTTTTACTCTTCCCCGACTGGTTGAGCGCGTGCGTACTGCGCTCTTGTAAGGAAGGGGGAAGTTTAAAGACATGGGTGCAGCAAAAATGCTTCTTGGATTGCTAGCTTTAGGTCTGGCACCCAAAATATCAGTGCAAGTTAGACCCTGCTGATTGCAGGGTATAGAAACATTAGATAGACTGGGCTCTCGATCAGTAGCATCAAGCGTTTGGTCATCATTCAGCGGGCAAGCAGCCAGGGATGCAGCAGGGACATCGGGCTCGGCAGTTATTACTTGTGAAATCTCCGATGTATGGGCAGATTCCGATCCCTCTTTATGGTTTGCTCTCGGCCAGACAAAGATGCGACCCAGCTGAAAGTCCTGGTAGTCGCGCCTTAATTTCTTGAGCTTTATTAGCTCTAGTTTATTGCTATAGAGAGCAAGTTGCTTATTCATGTTGTTAATTTTCAAGATACAGAACTCAGTTTTGTAGTTCATGGTGATAAATTTATATTGCTCTTCAACATTAATTAAGAGATCAGCTTCAATAGGGGAAAAATAATCTAGTAAAAGATGTATATACTTATTACCAAATTCGATGTTGAGCTGCTGCCACTTCCGTAGTAGCTCCGGGTGGCTGTCTCCGTAGCTCGGCATACACAAAACCCGCATGCCACGCGGACAACCTTGAAATGTAGACAGGCTTGTAAATGTCTCTTTTGCCAAACAAGCCTGTGTAGCCGGTACAAATCATTCTCCAGGTTTCTTAGTAAACCAAAAAAGTCACGTAGATTTTCGTTGCTGTTAGTAACTATCACAGGTGTATCACATTTAACATCCAAGTTTAAGAGCGGATTTTCTTTCTGATAGAACAAACAATTCCAACTATCGGTGCCACAAGTACCTGTTGGATTGTAATCAAGTTCGATATTCGGCACATCCATCATGTAACGGTCGGCTATGCAGAGAAACAACAAAACTATTAGCAACAGACACCGACCATTCAAAGGTTCCTTCCACCACGATCGTCAAGTTTAGAAAAAAGTATAAACTGCAAGGAACCACCATGGAAAAAGTAAAAGTAGTTTAATGGAAAACGAGCGCTTTCACGCACACTCAGGTGCGCTTCATCAGGTTACATTTAAACAGCAAAAACCATTCTCTTATATACAAGTGTAGATTTCAATTAAACAATCTAATAAGACAACAATTAATCAATTAGTACTACAATGGTTTCAGTATTTAAAGAAGCAGGAATTCTTATGTACTCCAGTGTCAAAATTCAAACATATAGACACACTATAAATGATACTGCATGGTTTATCACCAGTGAATATAAATAAAAATGCATCATAAATTAAATGTATATTTTACAGTTCCGAGCCCTGCCCTTTGGTCTCACCACAGCCCCCAGGGTGTTAACCAAATGTCTGGCAGTGGTGACTGCTCACCCGAGACGTCTGGGATTCCAGGTGTTTCCGTATCTAGACAGACTCCTCACCGCCCCCACCAGGCATCTTCTTATTCAAGCAGTGAGTGCTACCATCGAATTGGGACATCTATTAGGAATTACATTCAACTGGGAAAAGTCTGTATTGCTGCCATCACAGCGTGTTGCCTTTATAGGCGCAGAGCTAGACTGTCGAGATGCGAGCATTCCTTCCAACAGAGAGGATAAAGATACTACAGAACCAAGTCCTAGCCTTACTACCCCGAAGCAAATCCCCAGCCAGGATGGTCCTTCAGCTTTTGGGGTCGATGGCGGCCGCCATTCTTCTGGTCCCTCTGGCAAGATTGCACATGCGAATTCTCCAATGGCTCCTGTCAATCCAGTGGTCATACCAAGATCTGCCCGTGTCCTACCCAATTCTCATTATGGATACCTGCTGGCGAGATCTTCGTTGGTGGCTCCTCTACTCCAACCTGAAACAGGGGTGACTCTTCTGCCCCCCTCCCCCATTGCCACAGTGACCACGGACACCTTCCAGATAAGGTGGGGGGCATTATCTGGACAGGACGGTTCAAGGCACGTGGCAGGATCATGAAACCCACTTACACATCAATGTCCTGGAGATGAGGGCAGTGCTTCTAGCGTTGCAGGCACTTCACATCTCTCTTCCGTAGGGTACCATCGCAGTCTTCTCAGACAATGTGGCGGTAGTATGGTACCTGAACAAGCAGGGAAGAACTAAGTCTTATCCTCTGCAGAGAAGCCATGAGAGTTTGTAACTGGGCGATTGCTTCCCAGAGATTTCTAGTGGCAACACACATTCCGGAGAAGTCCAATGTGATAGCAGACAGGCTGAGCAGTGTTATTCTGATGCCTCACGAGTGGTCCCTGAACGACCGAGTAGCAGCTCGGATCTTCTCCAAGTGGGGGTTTCCCTGTTGCAACCTTTTCACCAGCCCCTGGAACGCAAAGTGCAGCAATTTCTTCTCCCAGATTCCCCCCCGGGGGGGGGGGTCACCCCGGGACGCTCTAGTCCACAATTGGCCCGCCGGTCTGCTCTACGCCTTCCCTCCGGTCCTACTACTGCCAAAGGTGATTTAGAAGGCGATCTGCTTGGGAAGCAACATGATTTTGATCGCACCACACTGGCCCCGCCAAGTTTGGTTTCCTTTCCTTCGGAAGTATGCAGTGAAGGATCCTTGGATTCTGGACCCAGTTCCAGACGACCTGACTCTTCAGTCAGGTCAGGCCCATCCATCACTGCGAACTCTCAAGCTAACGGCTTGGCTGCCCCACTTCTGACCTTAGTCACAGCGCATATCCTTTCGCCTGAGGTGGTTCGGATTCTGTCTTCTCACAGAGCTTCCACTAAGGAGATATATTCTAATAAATGGAAAAGGTTTGCCATTTGGGCCCAGCAGCACAACCTTGACCCTCTGACAGCCCAGGTGTCCGCCGTATTAGATTTTTTGGCAACTCTTTTTAGACAGGGTTCTGCTGTCTCAATGCTTAAAGTCCAATTGGCAGCAATTTCTAATTATCATGTTGCCTTTGAGCCTTCACTCATGAGTCATAAGTTGTGTAAGGCCTTTCTTAAGGGAGCTTGGTTGCTTAGCCCCCCGGTGTCGCAACCTGTTTTGCCATGGGATTTGAATGTAGTTTTAGGTGCCTTGACGTCTCATCCCTTCGAGCCGGTGGCCACTTGTGAGCAAAAGTTCTTAACTTCGAAGACTGCCTTCTTGGTAGCTATTACTTCAGCCAGAAGAGTTTCAGAGCTTCAAGCCCTCTCTGTTAAGCCCCCTTATCTGAACTTTCACAAGGATAGAGTATCTCTAAGACTAAACCCGTCATTTCTTCCGAAAGTTTCATCTGCTTTTTGTCTGCAGCAATCTATAGAGCTACCAGTTTTCTTTCCAAATTTTCCAAAAGGCAGAATACAGACTTCATCAGTTGGATGTGCATAGACAACTGAGGTTTTACTTGGATAGGACACAGCAGCAGAGGAAATCAGACCAGTTGTTTGTGGCCTTTGCAGATAACAGGATTGGCAAAGCAGTAACTAAGACCACTATTGCTAGGTGGATTAGGGATTGTTTCATTTATGCATCAACAGGAAGGGACCTTCCATTTCCAGTCAGGGCTCATTCTACTAGGGCTATGGCTAATTCAGTGGCCTTCCACGCCAGACTGTCGGATGAGATATGTGCAGCGGCCACTTGGTCTTCTCCACATACTTCTATTTCTCATTACAAACTGGACATGGCCTCTAGAGGTTGGGCGTCCTTTGGTTCCACAGTGCTCAGGAGTGTTTTCCAGTGAGCCTCCCAGGATCTAGGTGCTAGGGATGCTGTCCCATCAGTTATGAATGTAGGCGAGATAGGATCGCATTACATCTTTTAGTTATGTACTTACCATAACGATAGATATACGTGATCCATCTCGCCTACATTCGTACGTACCCGCCCTCCTTCCCCCTACCAGTTGGATTTGGAGGAAACACTATTGTACAGTTGGAGTGGCTCATGTGAGTGAGTTGTTGTGGGGCAAACCAGATCTGGGGGTTTGGGCGTAGTGCATCCTGGGATAAGGGGGTTGGCCCAGCCAATGAGAGACTTCGTGCTAGTGTATCGGTCGAGTCGGAGCAGATTCTCTGCTCCGAGCCCATCAGTTATGAATGTAGGCGAGATGGATCACGTACATCTATCGTTATGGTAAGTACATAACTAAAAGTTACTTCTGAATGATGTACGATTCAAAATCTGATGGACTTAATGATTTACTATAGGTAAACTAATTGTTTTTACATGTTTACCATTGAAATGTTGCAGTGCAGTTGCACAGCTGTGAAGTATTCGAACAGATGTTCGAATACTTCATATGTGTGCAGGTTACATGAGCGAACATTTTTGCGAATGGACTGCATTCGTAAGTATAACATTCGCTGACGTAAAGGGATCGCAGTACAGTGTGGTTAGGGAAATGCATCCCTTTCCTCACTGTAATGCAATCTCTGACTTGGAATATTAAGTTAGGGGGGTTGTGCCCCCCTGCATAACTAGGTTAGCTAGTTAGGGAGTTACGAGAAGGATGGGATTGCTGTTAAGTGCTGAAAATGTTGTGATCGACATTTTTGGTATTAAGAGCTATTTTACAACATTAGGGACGTTTGGTAATGTGTACTTTTCGGTGAAACACTGCGCTAATAAGTACACTTTTTTTTTTTTTAAATTTCGAGATTGATAGTAAACCGTTTTTATGTACTGTATATGTTGCTTTGAAAATTTTCTGTAAACCAGTTTATTTTTGTAAATTATATTCTGTAGAACATGTAGAGCTTTTCTCCCCACCTCCTTTCCTGCCTACTCTATCCAGTCTTAAGATATTGTATCCTGGAGGGAAGATTTCTTCGTTTTGGGTGCTAGGTTTTAGCCAGGTATCAGTAGTGGTCAGTATGTCTTGAGAATAGTGGGTTATAAATGTATGTAGGTCAGGTAGTTTATTGGATATGCTCCTGGTATTGATAAGAATTGGTAGGTCAGATACCTATTTAATTGAGCATAAGGTATTGTGTGGTCCTGGTTTTGGATGCATGTCCCCTGACACAAGTAGTCTTTTCGTAATGAATAGTATGTTTAATTGTGTGCTATTTCTAAGTTGGATCTAAATGATATTTTTAAAGTGTGAGATATTGGTATGTAAAGTATGTGTAGTATTGAGCTTTCATTAAATGTAGAAATGATAGGGGCGTTTGTGTGCTTTTGCGTGAAATATGTTGTATGGAATATAGTGTTGTCTAGTGGTGTGTTTGTATGTTTAGATATGATGTAGGCTAGGGATGTCTGAGTAAGGAAGAGAAATGCTAGAGTGAATTCCATATTGTATGGGAGTGATGCGTGGCTGGTAGCTCTATTGTGTTTCAAGTATAAAGGCAAGAGTGAAGGTGTCCAGGTGCTAGTGTGTGTTCAAAGCAGAAAGTCAGAAAAGAGGGCGTGGATGGAGTAATTGATATCTCGTGTAATGGTGTGGTTAGGTGACAAAGGGGATAAAATAAATATAAAACTAGAGCTTTAGCCTCAAGCTCCTTTAGATTTTTTTTTCTTCTCCATAATGCACGAACAGGTAAAGTTCTCGTAGATGTTTGCTGCCTCATTGCTCAGACATGGTCACAATCTTCAGCAAAGCTAAATGCTCCCCCCTTAGAAATTTCTCTCATTAGGCATCATTTCTTAGAGATTTTGATAGCCTTCAGTGTATTACTGTTCTTTCCATACTGCTTTTTTTTATTTTTTTACTGTTGTCTTCTCATCCTTTTGCACATGGGCCTTATGCCTACTTGCCTTATCAACGGAAAAGAATAGAAAGAGTAGTTCTAGACTTAATTGAGCATCTAGCACTAGAAAGAGGATTTATAAATATTACATATAATATGACCTGTGAGTACTTAAAATAACTGAAACTCTCAAATGTTGCTGTTGCTAATGGAAAGGGTTTAAAAGACTTCACTGGACATACTGCAAGCATAACTTCAGAATATATAAATTTGCATTGTTATTTTTTTTTCTTTCTTTTTTTTGGTAGGGGGCGGGCTGTGTCAACCTCACTTCTTGCTTACCAAGGAAGGCATGTATTCTCCAACCTCTGAGACCGTTGATCTCACCCACTTGTTAAAGCATGTTGATAAAGCAGATGACTGTGTGTTTTGTGTGTGTGTTTTGTGTGTGTGTGTATATATATATATATATGTGTATATATATATATATATATAT